>NW_027635483.1:0-38582 GCF_903797595.1 Erithacus rubecula | reverse complement strand
ACCGGGAGAGCGGCTCCAGGCAGCCGGG
Organism: Erithacus rubecula; assembly: GCF_903797595.1. Lineage (NCBI taxonomy): Eukaryota > Metazoa > Chordata > Aves > Passeriformes > Muscicapidae > Erithacus > Erithacus rubecula. The sequence goes on along the minus strand of NW_027635483.1, from coordinate 38,554 downwards.
CCCTCCTTGGCAGCGCAGCCTGGGGCAGACACAGCTGGGCCCGTCCTGGCAAGGGACTCACCCTTCACCTGCTGGGCAGGGGAAGGGAAACCCATCCGCCCGCAGCTGGAATTGAACATAGCAAACACCAGAAAACAGCCATGCAGCCAGAACAACCACCACCGCTCTCTGGCTGGGCCCTTATGATCCTAGTCCAGCACAGTCTGAAATAGTCCCCCAAAACTGCTCCAGCCACTGTCTGAGTGAGATATTAACTCTTTCATTGCCCAGAATGAGACTTGCAGACACTTTGTTCTCTGTCCTGAGTGAAAGAAAATGACCAAGATGAAGATATGCACAGAAACAGCATGAAAACACCAAGGTCAGACAAAAGGAAGAGTCAGACACCAGATGAGGGAAAGAGGAGAGTCATGGACTGAAATTTCTCTTTTTAAGCTATGGAGAAGAGACTCATTTCCCTACAGCACATGGAGATTATAGGTTTAACTGTAGATATGAGCAGAGGCATTTGTGCTGAAATGAGCAGATGTTGAAACAGTTGTGATCCCATAAGTTTGAAGAAGGAGGAGAGATTAAGATTCCTGCTGCCCCCCAGCAAAGAGAAGAAGAAAGACCTCTGTTTTCAAAGATGAAGATAGCTTTTGTTTGAACTGTTATAATGCTTAAAGTGTGCCACATAAGTTGATATGGTCCTCAATAATGTTATGGGAAACCTATTTAGCAAGAAAGGGATTTTTACATTTTTACATAGTGATCTTGCAATGTAATTCGTGTAAGAATTATACAGTACTGTAGAATAAGCAATGTGTGTAAGAGCAAAATAATAAAGCTCAAAGTGGACCACGGACAATAATGACACAGATTGTTTGATTATATCATTGTAACATCCAACAAAAGCAGGACAGCCCAAATTAACAACTTAATAGACCTAGCTGTTGATGCTTGCTTAGCAAGTAACTGGCATGGCTCAGCTGAGGCCTTATTAGCAGGCCATGAAAATGGCTCATCTGAGGATTCAGGACAAGAATCTAGCTGCTAAACTGCACGTATTAGCAAGGTCAGACTATAGCAGCCTATTCATAAAATTGATACTACTGCAGCTAGAGGATGTGCGAGAAGGAAGAGATGGTTAGTTTGTTGCTATATAGAGAATAGATGCAGTAGCTTTGCTGCTAAAAAGCACGTAAACAGACATAGCTGAAAAAGTAGAAGGAGTGGTCATCTCACTCTTGCAAGACTCAATAGTAGGAGAGGCATATGTACCTCAAACCAATGAAATTATGCCAAATATGCTTAGTCATTGTATTTTGGATTATAAATATAGATGGTGCCTTCAATAAATGGAACTATGCTTTATCAATCACATTGATTGGTTGCATATTTCCCTGGCCAAACTTCCCCCACACTTATCTACTCCTTTTGCCAGAAAAAATCTTGCCAAGGAATTGCTAGAGATAAGGCTTTCAAACCAATCCCCAGTATGACAAGCCCAATGTCCCTACTTAAATCCATGTATGCTTGTATTAGAAGGAGTGAACTATTCTAACTCCCCTGCCGCCTCCTGTTTTTTTTTTTAGTAGCTCTTCAGGCAAGTCCTGTATGCCATTCCAAGCCTTTGTTATCAAATGTGTGAAGTGATATTGCTGCTGTAGCAGCACCCTGAGTTCAGTGGGAACAACTGCAGAGCACTGGGTGCCACAGCAGTGGGCATGGTGAGAGACTCACCTCCACTGCCATGGTCATCCAGCTACAGGGAGAGCAGCTGCTGGGGCTGCCCCCATTCTGCTGACAGCAGTCTGCCCCCAAGATGTGGAGTGTGTCGCCATAATTTTGGCAGAATGTGGAAAATGCATTGTTTGAAGGTATTTTCATGTTGTCTAACATCACCTGACTGGAGCAGTTTGGTCGGCTCTGCCCTGTGGGCAGGGCCATGGCAGGGATGGGCAGCTGTCACTTGTACTGGCAGTGTCATTTTTCCAGGCAGGCTTCTGATACAGCTGCAGGGGAAGGCACCAGCTGCTGAATCAGGCCTAGGGAGCAGCAGCAGCAGCACATTGAGGAGACCCTCATCTGCAAAGAGCCCCTCACCCCCTTTGCTCCCCCATGGCAGCACAAGATGATTCCACTGCAGGTGCAGGGCTGCAGCAGAGTGGAGACTCCTTCAGGCAAGACTTGTTGCAATCTCATTCCTGCAGCTGTGCTGGGAGGATGTTGGCTGTAGCAGGGGTGTCCATGCCCAGGAATGCTGCTTGGCTCAGGGAGGAAGAGTGTGCACAAAAACTGCATTCAAAGCACTGATCGTGAGCTCCCTGAGCCACTGGCAAGTGCAGCAGCTCTTCTTCATTCTGTGCAAGTGAGAGCTGAGCCTTGGAGCCTGTCCCTGGGAACAGGGAAACACTCTGAGTATGTTCTAAATTTTCAGGGACAGGCAAAGTGAGAATGGTTTTGAGGTTGGTGTTGCAGTGTTGGGTCTGGGTGTGTCTGCAGGAAAGAAAGCAGGAATAAACCCCTGCCACAATGAAGGAGAACCTTTGCATGGCCAATTTCCACCCGACAGACACACTGATTATATTGGCCCACTAAATACTGGGGGCAGTGAATGAAGAGTGAAAAGCTTCTTTGAGGAGGTAGGAGAGATGAGACTTACATAAATAATTTTGCTGAAGCAGGAAAAGGGATCAGACCCACTGATCCCTTGGCTCATGCTCAGTTCTGCCAAATCAAGCATGATTAGTTTTAACTGCTCTGTTGGAGAGTATTTCAGAAAAACCTGCTCCGTGCTATTTCCATTAAGAAAATTTTGAATTGTCAGGAAGCACCAAGGTCAGAAATATTTTGAGGCAAATCCTGTTTATGTTGTGTTTCAGTGTCTCTGCAATAAAGAAAGCAGGGAATAAACCCCTGAAGCAATGAAGCAGAGTAAAGGTAGAACATTTGGATGGTCAGTTTGTTCCCTAATGATATCAGCCAACTGAATTCAGGGGTCATCTACTGGGGAGTGCAATGCTTCTTTTACTTCCAACACCTGGTTGTGTCCCACCACTTTATTTGTTGTGAAGAGAAATAAACAAAATCCCCAACCAACAAGCTGCAGCCCAGAACTGAGTGGGAAGGACATAAATGAAGGTCTTGAAAAGAAACTTTGGAAAGCATCAACTTCCTAAACAGTGTCAAACCCTCAGTCTGGCAGGGCCCAGGGCTGGCTGCCGTTGGGAAGGGAAAGGGATGGAGCTGGGGTGGGGGTTCTGTGGCCATGGAAATGAGAGAACCAGGGGCGAGCACGTCACAAAGGGCTCCACCACAACCCGCGCTGGGGTTGGGAGGGTTGTGGGTGACACGGACACAGCAGCTGGAGACGCAGCAGGAGACACGTCTGGCTCTGCTGTCTGTGCCCACTGCTGGCCATTGGAGTCACCCCACCTTGTTCCAGGGCTGGGGACCAGCTCCTGTCACTGTCTATCCCAGACAGTTCCCAAATTCAACCTAGATTCTTCTGTGAGACACAAACATGGATTTTACTGGAAAAGGAAAGGCCACAGAAGGAAAAGATGAGGATAGAAAGGAGCTGAAAGGCCTGACCAAAATAGAGAAAAATCCCACCAGTGTTCAGGGAACATTGGTCCATGGTGGTCAGTGCTGGCCCTGTGTCAGAGTTGGTGGCTGACAGCTACAGGTGATCCTGCAGGGCCGCCTATGGCATCACAATGTTCTGTCATTAGTGTGCTCTGTTTTTTCCTTTTTGACAGTAGCCAATACTGTCAGCCAGGACAGGGACTGTGGCCACAGATGGCCACAAATAAGACATGGTCAGGAGTTGCAAACCCTGTTTTTTTCTCAGCTATCAATGTTGGGTCTCACTACAGATAAATTTCCTGTTCTTCCTCTGCTTGGTGATTGGGTCCAACACTGAGGATGATATTATGGTGCTATAAAACCACCACCAAGGTCTGCCTGCTTGCTGAGAGCTCTTTGAGGTTTGCAGAAATAGCAGTCACAGCTGTGTGGTCTTTACTGGGTATTCACAAAAGGCCACCACCAAGAAGAAATCTTTCCTCCCCTCTTATCATTGGAGCTTTCCACCTTTCCCTTCAGACCTGATAACTCAATAGTGTTCAGAGGAATTAAACACATGCTTGATCTCTAAAATAATAAAAACAACGAATTTTTCTCAAGAATTGAGAAGTCCCTCTAGATCTTCAACCACTGGACACGTATATGGTATGATAAAGGAGGAAGGTCATCTAACTCACCTGTTTCCTTGTAAGCATGGCTCAGCCTCACACAGATGTAAGGTGGGAGCTGGGCCACTCTCTGGCAGGAGGAAGGGTCTTGTGCCAGCCTGGAGAGTCTGTGCCCATTGCCAGGGAACAGTTTTGCCCTGCAGGTGCCTCCTGCCATGAGCTGTGCTGCTCCCAGTTCCCTGTGGAGCTGTAGGGCTGCTCAGCTGTGGGGCAGGGAGAGGAGCAGGAGGCTGCATGTGCAGCTGAGCCATTGCTGGAAGCACAGGACACTGGGTTCCCTGCTGTCCCAGGGCAGCCCAGAGGCCAGGCTGTTGTCCTGGGAGCTCTGTGCAAGTGGGTCAGGGTGTGCCCCTGGCCTGCCCCAAGGGGCTGGTGGCAGGAACATGTTTCCCTGGGCAGTTATTTAGAGGTTTCCAGGAAATGTGTCCCATGCAACGTGGAGCTTTAGATGCTTTCAGTTTGCATTATTTTTTGTTCCATTTCGTGTCTTCACCTCTTGCCAAGAGGTTTTCCCTGGCAAATCCCTCTATGCTCCTTCCCTCCAAGCCCTTGCCTCCCATCCAGAAGAGCTCTCCTCCTACCAAGCCATACAAGATGTGCAGCAGTGACCAGGAGAATGGGGAAAAGGGCACCGGCTGTGATGACCAAATAAGAAATAACATGGAGCTCAATTCTGAGGGAAAAAGACATAAGGTAAGGAGACCAAGCTAAGTCCTGTGCAGTAGATTTTCAGTTTATGCCCTGTAGGCAGAGCTCTGAGATCTTTTCCTTTGGTGTGAGCCCATGGAAGCAACTGAGCCAAGGAAGAGCTTAGATGGACACTGCACTTCAGGTTGTCTTTACAATGGGGCTGTAGTGCAGACTTCACATTCTCATTGTGTATTAAGAGCAGGAGGGGTCTTTGAATGATTTCTGGGCTCTGCCTTATTGCTGAGAATGCCCCAACAAGCAGTCAGAGCAGCTCAAGTTGTCCTATCTGGCAGAGCAATCCTCCTACATTTAGTAACCTATGGGTATCTGTGAAACGTGTATGTCTTGGTGGTGTGTTCTGTCGACTCTGCCTGCTTGGGAAGGAAAAAGGTGCTTCCTGGAATAGGCAGTCCTGCAAAGTCAGTTCCAGATTGTCTCAGTTTCTGAGTTGAACAGCCATGGCCTTCTGCACAGTTGTCTCTGATGCTGTTTCTAGATTTCATCAGCTTCTGGGCAGCTGTGTGCCCTGGCACGGCTTTGTCCAGAGGGAAGGGATGGGAGGTGGCCATGGGGAGAGTAGCCCAGAGCCCAGCCACGATTGCCTTTGCAGCAGGGCCAGCACCTGCAGTTGTTTTGAGTTTGCCATGGGGTGCAGGAGGAGACAGGTGAACAACAGCTTTGGTAAAGAGAATGTCCAATCAAAGGCTCGTGTACTTGATGTCAGCCTTGATGAGAAAGGGCCCAATGTATCCCTGACAGGATCTGATCTTTTCACTGGAGTTGGAACAAGTCCTGATTTGTCTCTTTAGCTGTGCCAGAAATAATGGGATACTAAGAAAGGGTGTGCATCTGCCCCCAATGCCTCCACTCTCCTTCCTGGCCATGGCATGGTGGCCCTGGAGAAACCTGGGCTGGCAGAGACCTTCCAGAGAGCAGCAGGACAAGGAGCTCTGATGAACTTCCTGGATGCCAGTGAGCCTGAGATGATGGAGGTGTGGGAGCTGGAGAGCAGCGAGCATCCCAAGAGCTCAGCAGCTTCTGGGCTGAAAGGCTGCTGGGGAACTGAAAGAGGGAAGGGCAGCAGCAGAAGGAATGAGGGGTTTGAGAAAAGCGGGTGTTGACATCTTGCGGAATGGCTTTGTGGGGATGTGGCTGGAGATTTGCAGTTACTGTGAGGTGCCTAAGGGGCAGGGATGGAACAATGATCTAAACCCATTCTCATACCATCCTAAAGGTCAGTGGAGGCAGTGGCACCCCTAAACATACTGATGCCAAACGTGGATTCCAGATGTGGATGTTCTTTCTGACCCCCAAGTGCTCTACAGGCACCTAACTCCTGGAGCTCTATAGGCTCCTGCTCTGAGCTCTTAGGCTCTTACTTGTCGGGTAATCTTCTAAATAACCTAAGCAGCTAATAGTTAAAAAGGTTATTTATTACAAAACACATCTTATTACAAAGCACATCAGTCTCAAAAGGCAATGCCAAAAACAATGGCAAGCAATGGCAAAAGCAGTAGCAATAAGCAAATGGCTAGAAGCCAGAATGGCTAAAAGCAACACCTCTCCCAATACATACTGTTATATAGCATTTTTCCAACAAGCTAAGATGCCAACTCAGACCACCACTCTTTAACCTATTAGAATTCTAGTTTCTTAGCTCACCAGGTTATGTATAACACTACACATACAATCTACCTAAGAAATGCAAGCAATATTCTTGCTATAACTTTATTATATCTAAGTCCTGTCTACAACTCTGGGCTTAGAGCCTCTACTGAAGATAACAGTGTTTTTGCAATCTTCAGCAGAACACAAGTTACTGCTATGGAATCCAGACCTTTTACTCACTAAAGACATTGGAACTCACTCTAAGACTTATGCAATCCCTGCACTCTAACTTCTCTCTGAAGAATTCCAGAGAGACCCCTAACTCACTGACTCCAACACATGGCCTTCCAGCATTTGCTATTTAGACTCATCCTCCCAGGTAACAGTGGCCTTCCCTATTTTGCCTGACCTGTCAGTGAAAGCAGCAGAACCTTGCACTGGCACACGACTACTTTTGGGTCTCAAAGACAACTTAACTGTCTTTGCTACTTGCAGTAGCTTATGGCTGGGCAGATGACAAGCAATCTGTCCTGTAAAATCTTGCAGTGCACTTTGCAAGGTACACTATTAACAAAGTCTCCTTCAAAGAACTCCTGCTCCACAAGAAATACAATCCTTGTGGGGTCCACTGCTATCAAGTGCACGCATTGTAGACAGCATTTGATTATCAGTCGGGCAAACAATTCCAACACCATCCTTGCTGTCTTTTGCAGCTGATGCAGCATAACAACCCACTCCAGAATGTGCAAAGGATCAGACCATGTGTCATTCCACTGGCCAATAATACCTGTAGGATGTAAATCCAGATTGGTGATAAACACAGTGATATCAATGGAAGGATCTACTTGGTATACCTGATAAGTAGAAAGACCTTGCTGCAGCCTGCTGCAGTGTGTCAGGCTACAATGACAACCCTGTGGCAAAACTTTCCATTGATATCTCTGCCCTGGCTCAGAATTGTTCACTGCAGGCACCATAAAAACAAATTTTGGCCTATCTTCAGGACACAAGGGTATTGTGAAAAATCAATCCTTCAAGTCAATGACCAAAATGTCCCATCCAGCAGGGAGCATGGTGGGCAAAGGCATACCAGGCTGCAATGCCCCCATGCTCTCCATCACTGCATTTGAACCAATTGACGAAGGGTTATCAACTTAATTTTTGGTAGGGACCCCTAGTTCTGCCAAACAGGGGTATCAGTCAACCACCGTAAAGTCATCATAGGATAATTCCTGCCCTTCACCTCAATAACCCCGATCAGGAATTTGCCTCAATTCGCACTCCCCAGGCTGCCAAACCTCCGAGTTGAATTTGAGGTGGGGTGGTGCCTGGTATCATCAGAGTGCACAACATCTGGGGGTGCTGATCAGAGATATTCATTGTGATGACCGAAAAGCAAGGAAAATACCTTTCAGCCAATTTAGTCAAAAGGATATGTTTATTTCAGTGCTGGATGAACATGCGGGATGTCTCCAAAAGACGTGTGCGCCCTCAGCAGTTTTTGGTTCTTCATTTATTCACAAAAATCATGCATATTCAAAAACGCCTATACACATTCTTTACCCGTCACCGCCCTTTCCCCATTTAGTATTAAAATTAGCTGCATACTCATTACGGCTGCGTAGTATCCCCTTAGTTTTGGGGCAGTGGTCATCAATTTGAGTTGAAGGGTTGTAAGAAATGATGTAAGGATCGTCTACCTCGCTCTAAACTCCTTACCTCTGTCTCATTACCATGACTACGTGAATTGCTAATCCTTTTATTCATTTATTGCCTGCAGTTTCAAAAGTTATAATTGATGGGTTTCTTTTGGCTAACTCTAAGCATTTTCTAATGTATATCAGTTTCACTTATTGTTTCCATATGCATATTTTGCTGGTTCTGCATATTATATGACCAGACTTTGTCAACTTCTAATCCCCCTGCTAGGATATATATGTTTAAGGGTTACATTCCTAACCTCTAGCTCCTAAGCTTTTCAAGATATCTACCCCATAACTCATTCCCTAAACATGCAATTCTCAAAACTATAAAATAATAGTACGAATATTATGGCTCATTCCCCCCTTTTCTATAAAATTAGTAACTTCTTTTACTAGTACCTAAGCCCTTTATCCTCATACTGAGGCACAGTGTCTCTTAAAGCTGCACTGAATACTCTCGTCAATGAAGTTAGAATTGCTACTTGTTGCAATATCCTCCAATTCCAAATGAACATTTTAATAGACATAATTCATACTAACACTAACTGAAATTAATAGTACAATAATTGGATGAACCAATGTGTTTAGAATTCCAGTTCCTTAAGGTGACCATCTGAAGAGCGCATCGCACCAACGGTAAGAGATGTCTACTTCCAATCTCTTGAAAGCTCTTCTTATGGCTTCTGTGTCGTGGTGTAGTATGATCAGAGTCTTTTTCCCTTTGTTCTTAATTTCATTGAGAATCTCCTTTAAGTCCTCATGCTTCAATAGCTGTTTAACTAAAGTCAAATTCATCCTGATAGGTACAGGCGATATTTCCTGTACTGAAGTCAGATTTGCTTTTATATATTGGTGTGATATCACAGGTGCTTGATAAGAAAAGTCATAACCTTCAATTCTAACAAAGTTGCAAATACACAGATTGGACTGGGTTTCATTTATAGCTAATTCGTCTACCCGAATTGTGGAGCATGGTGTTCTGAGACACACACAATCCTGGCCTCTGTGCACAAGTAAGGTTGTCTGGATGGCCAAGTGAACTTCAAAGTGGCAAATGCTTTTCTCTGTATCCAGACAGGTATCTTGGTCATTATTTATGTTTCCTTCACATATAAACCCCAATTGTTTCCTCAATGTACAAGACTCTATATTAATAGTCTGCCATTTCCCCTCGGTCTTCTGTGCCCATTTCCTGTGCTTGGAAGGGAATAGGATGGTTCCTTCATGGTTCAATCCTAAGGTAATTATTGGATGTGTCAGATTCACTGATGCATTATGTATAGTTAGAGCAAAGGCAGTTACCGTATTTGTTACAGGATCATAAGTGAAACGAACTAGAACCCACCATGACTGGAGCTCTTTTTCTAAATCAGAAGCATTATCCCAAACTATTCTGCCTTTACCATCTTCCCTGATAATTGAGGCAGCTATGGATCGCATCCATAATTGTGCTTGTACACATCCAAGGTCTAAGGAAATGTTTTCGTTAGCCGCTCCCATTGCATTCACTATTAGTCCATCGTCTTGTTCTTCTATTGTTTCTCACTCCGGTAACATTTTGGAAAATTTCCACTGTCTAGTACCTAAGGCTAGTAGAGAAGATTGTAGAGGTTGTTGTAATTTAACTGTGTTGCTACCAGTTGCAGCCAATTTATTCATTAACACTTCTGAGTCCACAGTGTTCAAGATTCCCAATCCTGTCCCCAGTATCCCAGTAAGATCTCTTTTCTCTCTGAGCATATCAGGAGCACGTTTCTGTAACCAAGTGGTCCGATCCATAAAGAAAGTGGTAAGGATTGGGGTACATTCTTATTGTATAGCAGAAGCATTTACTTGTATTTCCATTTCTACTCGCTTCAGGGACCACTCTGGATTCAGTAATCATCTTTGGGTCCCTACTCTCTTAATAGTACAAGGTCCAATTTTGGTAATTATTGGCTGAATGGTTCTCCTTGAGGTAGTTTGGGTTCGAGTGACTGTGGTTTCTTCCGGTCCCTGGGTCAGTGGATTTTCTGCAGTCTCATCTATTTGGGGTTCAATGCAATCCTGAGTAATATTGGAATCTAATCTACACCCCTTAACTGCACACCTTCAATTTTAAGTCTAAACTCAGAACAGGTAGACAAACAGGTCTCACAACATCCAGAATCAATTCAAGGTCGTTCATAGGATTCTGGTGATACTTATGAAATCCAACCTGAACAAACTCTTATTCACAACCCCAAAACTTTCTCCCTTCCCCAACAGTTGCATTGGTAACCTTCATCATTTGGGATAACATCCTACGGGAGTAAGCGTCATAAGCTTTTCCATGGCAAAAAAATCTCCCAGTTGTACTATGTATATGTGGTGTTGCATTAACTTTGGTCACAGTTATGGCCATGATCATGAGAAATACAGTTCTCCAAGATAACATTTCTATCCAAAATTGATTAAACTTTCGCAAGTAAATTTCAAATTTAGTTCATTATCACCCAGTGTTGCTTTCCTAGGAGCTTCTGGAGCCCTCTTTACTTGCATATGATGAATCCAATCCTTCTGTTCCTTAATCTTTATTGCAGTATTAGTGGTGAGAAGCACCTGTAACGCTCCTTCCCACTGAGGCTCCAGAGTCTTTTCTGTAAAAGACTTAACATGCACATAATCTCCAGGTTGTGTGTTGTGTACTGGACCATCTAGTTCTCTGCTCTGAGCTCCAGCCACATGCTTCTCAATTTCTCTGAGTTGTTTGTTCAGGGCCACCATATATCTGTGTAGGGTTTCTTCCCCTCCTTGGGCCAGTGTTCCCTGTTGTAGCCCATATGGCCTTCCATAGAGAATCTCAAAAGGACTCAGTTTCTCTTTTGCCCTCAGTTTAGTCCGAATCCACGACAATGCTAATGGAAGAGTCTGGGGCCAAGGTAATTGAGCTTCTTGTCCTAGTCTTGCAATTTGATGTTTCAAATTCAAATCAAATTATTCACTTTTTCTACATGGCCACTTGATTGAGGGTGATAGGGGATGTGAAGTTCCCAATCTATACCAAACAGGTGGCTAATTCGCTTTAAATGAAATGAAATGTGGCCCTCTGTCTGAGGATAGTGTGGCTGGAACTCCAAATCACGGTATCATTTCTTGTAACAGTACTGTGGTGACCTCTCATGCTTTGGCAGTTCTGGTAGGAAAGGCTTCTGGCCACCCTGAGAAGGTGTCTATTAACACCAATAAGTATCGGTACACCCCTTTCCTTGGAAGTGAGCTTCCCCATCCCTGTCCTTTGGGATTTTCAAATTCAGACCACATCAAGCCTTGAACCACTTGGACTGGGGCTGTTTCTTACAGATTGGGCTACTGAATTGCTGAGGTCTCTTCCAACTCAGCTCTCTGATGATCCTGGGAAAATGCTGATCCCTTTTTTAGATAAAAGCACATATTTTTGCGACAGGAGACCTCCAGGACTGTACATGACCTGCAGCTTTTGGGGTGATTAGCTCCATCATTTGAGTACTTTTAAGAAATGTCCAAGTTTTCCTACCACACGAGAGCAGGAATTACCTGTGATTGTACAGTGTCAGAAGAAGAAATATTGATCTTTCCCTCTGTTTGTGTCACCAATATTCAGGTTTTTCATGTCCTTCTTCATTCATGAGTTTCCACCTCTCCTATTTAAATGGCCATGTCTATGGACATCTCTTAACTAGACCAGCTGGATCTATGGCCTTCCCATTGCTCCCAGATTGCCTCCTCTACCTCCACTCTGGGCATTCCAATGCCTCTCAAATGAGTATCTTCCCACTTTGAGCTTCAGGGAGTTGCCCAGTCTTTCAGAACTTTAAATAACTCATTAGTCAACATCTTAATTGCACTTATATCTTTTACAATTACCTTTGTCTATATCGAAAAATATTGCTGTATGGATATCCCTTGTGGATAAGTGGGCACATCAGATGCTGCTGGGTCATCTCATATGGCTGAGAGAAGAGTTTTGATGCTTTTAAAATTATATGATATTTACAATTTTTTATGTTGGCCATGAAAAGAAACTTTTCTGTGCCTCTGAGTCTCACCAGTTCCTGACTCCCAAAGAACCAAAACTAAAACATTGCTGAGGTCCCTTCCAGACTCAGCTCCCTGATGATACCAGGATGGTGCTACTCCCAATTTTGGAATGGGCTGGAGCAGATGTTTATAGGACAGGAGCCCTGGGGCTGTAGGGGACCTGACACTTGCAAAGGGCATGAGCATAACTCATTAACTGGGTCACTTGAGTACTTTAAGAAATGTCAAAGATTTCCCACCAGGAGAGAACAGAAACTTCCTGGAAGTGTACTGAGGCAGGAGAAGAAACTTTGCCCTTCACCTCTACCATGTGTTACATTATACTCTTCCCCTCTGTGTTACCATTATACTGTCTATTGTTTCATGTCCCTCTTCATTTGGGTGTTTCCACCTCTCCTGTTTAATGACCATGTCTAAGGACATCTCTTCACTAGACCAGCTGGTTCTATGGCCTTCCCATTCTTCCCAGATTTCCTCTTCCAGTTCTTCTCTAATCATTCCACATCAGTCAACATCTTAATTATGTTCATATCTATCACAGAATCACCCTTTCTAATGTCTTTGTTTAAAACTATTCCTGTAATGAAATACCTTGTGCATGGTTATGCTCACGTTTCTGGCAGTAGCTCTGTTTCTGGCCACCTGCACCCCAAATTGCTTTTTCTCCTAAGTTCTTAAGAATAGAAAATTAGGTATATTATAAAAGAAATTATTTACTGAATGGCCTTAATCTTAACAAACAAGAGACCTTATATGGACTTCTTACTGCACAGGATAAATAAAAGAAGTACAGATACATAAAACACAGTGCACAATGAAGATTCCTATATTACAGCCAGTGAAGAAATAGCAGAGATCAGGAGTCAATGTCACTTGCCATCAAAATGATGAGGGAGTACACATGGAGCCCTTTCACTCAACTTCCAGAAAAGTAACCACAAAAATGCATCCAGACTTGGGGGATAAGCCCTACCTGTTTGCAGAGACTATGCAGAAGATTTCTGCTTTGTGAGAGTTTTGTGCAACATTTATAGTTTGTAAAATGAATGTGTGTCACTCAGGAATTCAAGGCTTATCTCCCTTCAGTCTGCTCTCGAGGCAAGATGTTCATGGTCAGCTGGGAATTCCACCTGCCTGGCACCAGAGAGAACCCAGAACAGGACAGATGTCCAGCCTGGGTTATCTCAGCAATCCCAGAGAGGGGAAAGATGCCCTGAGTTATGGCCCCAGCTGATGGACAGAACAGATGAGCTCTGCTGTGCCACAGGGGAAGTCCTGCTGCAGGAACCTCATGGAACCAAGGGTGCGTTGCGGCATTGTGATGCCTCATGGAACCAAGGAGACCATGGTGACACCAATAAACCTTATGGAACCAAGGGTCCATTGTGACAGTTTGGAACTACAGAGACCATTGTTGAGTACAGAACCTCATGAACCAGAAGTCCATTGTGACAGATCAAGGTCTCACGGAACCACAAAGAGCATTGTGACACCATGGGGCCCCATGGACCCAAATCTCCAATGTGACAATTCAGAACCTCATGGAACCAAGGGGCCTTTGTACACTGCAAGGCCTCAGGGAATCAAGGAGTGCAAAGGTCACAAACATTCCCTGCAGGATTCTGCCTTGGGGAAGGGGAACCTCCTTGGTGGCACCTTGGGCTGGCACATGCCTGAGGAGTGCGTCTGTTTTCAGTGGCAAAAGTTTGGAGTTTTAGATTGCTTAAAAAAAACCAAAAAACAAAAAAAGCTCCCACTTTACCTGAGTGCCACCAGTTCTCAAAGACTCAGTGGGGAAAGGAAAAAGTAAATAACTTTAAAAGACTGAAGCAGCTAGAGGTTTGTAGCCATTGGCCATTGAGCCCCTGTTATGGGTTAATGTTTAGACTGGCTCCTCTCCTTGCTTCCCTCATGCAGCTGCCGGCCCCTCCCCCCGGCTGTTTTATTTAGGCTGGTGTTTTCCATCTGGCTGCTGCTGTGCCTCAGCTCTTGGGTTGTCTTGCTCTCTGCTGTTTTGCTGAGCTGCACCCCCCGCCCCCCCCCGGCTGCTTTGGCCGCTTTTCCCCTTTCCCCCAACCGGTTTTGGCTGCGCCCGTGTTTTGGCTTGTCTTGGGTTCGCTTTGGCTTGTCTTGGGCTCGCTTTTGCTTGTCTTGGGCTTGCTTTGGCCTGCTCCCAGCTGCCCCTCCCCCTCTCCCTTCTCCCCATTCCAGGGATTTGCATCGACTCCGGAGGACGAGGATCTGGACTTCGGGAACCACTGCTGGAGGTCGACTCAGAAGGCTCTGCTGCCCTCCCCGGCGAGGACCGGCCGGGTTCGTCTCATCTGAGTTTGGGCTGGGAAGTGTTCCTTTTGTATTTTTGTTAATAAAAAAGTTGTTTCTATTTTCAAAAAAAAAAAAAAAAAAAAAAGGAGGGGGGCTCTTTGGAGCTCTTTTTTTCCCCAAATTTGTCCTAAACTTGGACATACTTTTTTGGTGCCCCGTGTGAGGAAAAGAACTCACAACCTTCAGATTATCAGCACCAGAAAAAGTGAAAAAAACTTTTATCTAATAATGTGTTGTTTTCAGCTGTTGGTATGCCTACGTCTCTTAAATCCATAATGTCTTTTATTGTGGGAGCCTGTTTGTATGTGTGCTCGTTAGGTTTCTTTGAAGTTTTAATACCTTTGTGGTCATTGGGTTTGTTTATTCATCCGGAGATAGCTCCGGTGTTGTCTTTAATACGTAGTTTTTGTATGAAAGGGATATTAACAAAAATACTCATTGGGCTAGGCTTGGTGGCAATGGCATACAGGAGATTTATGAGAATGTTGGAATCTGCTTCAGGAATGTATAAATCATGGTTTGTGTTATTTATTAGAGGAGAAGCAGGCAAAGAAGATTTCCTGCCTTTATTTCCTTTCCTCTCCTTGAATCGGTTACATCTTTATTAGAAAACATCCAGATCTCCCTGAATATTAAGGAAATCATCTTTATGGCAATTAATTTAGTAAGTCTTTGTTGCACCATTTGCAGTTTATATAGAATAAAGGCTGAGATTTCTAAAGAGGCTGGGAAGACTCCTGATTTAGGAGTCAAGCTCAGCAGGAGGAACCTTGAGTGGAATGGCAAATGGGAGAAAATGGGCCAGATTTAAAAGGAATTTTCTGACCCCATAATCTGGGAATTCCCAACTGAAAAGATTCAGGATCCAATCGAGATTGCAAGATACTTAAAGGAGAAGTGCCAGGATGGTTCTAAAGAGAAAAGGATTATTACAGTGAGCTGGGCCCTGGCACATGCATATCGCACCCTGCTAGACACTATAGAGCAGAAGACAGAGGAAAGGGAACAGGGAGATAAATTGTCTCCTATCCCAGTTATGCAGGTTGCTGCCAACCCCCTAGGCCGAAACTCAGCAACTAAGCTGGATAATAAGCCCCAACCAATGGCTGTGGCTACCAGTACAAGAAGTGGGAAACGCACCAAGAAGACCGATTGGCCGGTGGATGATGATGATGATGCTGGAGAGGGACCCTCGACACCTCCTGATGTAAAATTAGGAGTCAAAACAACTGGTGGGAGAGCAGAAACCAATAATGAGTCCTTTTCCCTAAAGGATCTTCGTGGATTAAGAAAAGATTACACCCGGCAACCTGATGAATCTATAATCAGCTGGCTAGTTCGTCTCTGGGATGCAGCAGGTGAGGCCACAGTTTTGGATGGCACGGAAGCGAGACATTTGGGGTCTCTGTCCCATGATCCTGTTATCGGCCAGGGCGTGATGAGGGGGGCTAACCCTCAAAGTCTCTGGGCACGGGTCCTGGATAGTGTGGCACAAAGATATCTGTGTGCAGATGACATGTATGTGCAGCAGACCCGATGGAAAACCATAGAGCAGGGGGTCCAACACCTCAGGGAAATGGCAGTAGCAGAAATTATTTTTTCGGATGACATAACAACTGGAAATCCAGACCTGGTACCATGCACACCAGTGATGTGGAGAAAACTCGTGCGGCTTGGGCCACCTGAGTATGTGTCTGCCCTAGCGATAATGAAGAGAGATGAGGTGTATGAGACAGTACTCGATATAGCAAAGGAGCTTCATTCATATGCGGATGCAGTACATGGCCCAACTCATGCTAGAATTGCAGCTGTGGAAACACGCTTGCAAGACTTAGAAGATAAGATACAAGAGAATCATTGGAAACTCGAGGAGGAGATTAAGGAGGACCTCCTCCAAATCTCAGCTGTACTGATGAGAAACCCTGATAACCAATGCAGACGTTCCCCCAGTTGGGAGAGGAGGTACACTCCCCGAGCTGAGTTGTGGTTTGTCTTGCGGGATTCTGGAGAGAACATGAGAAGATGGGATGGGAAGCCTACGGCTGCTCTGGCAAAACGAGTGCGGGATTTGAAGGAAGAAAAAATTGAAAGAAGAAGTTCCACCAAAAGGAGAGCCGCTCCTGTTTCTCGCAGCCAAAGTGCCGAACGTGATACTGATAATGACATGTCTGACCCTGTTGGGGGTTGAGTGCTTTTCTCTTACTGTGTCAATTGAAAGAATTTTTCCCATTATCATGCCAATGGAGCTGGCCGGGCTACACCCAGGGTCCCTGATGGGTCCAGACAAAGGTGTGGGTGGGGACGGCCCCCGGAGGGGCCTCTGAGGCTTCCGGGAGGGCACTCGGGTTTGCGGCGAGCTGGGAGGAGGACGCCTGGGATCGTTCAGCCACGCGGCCGAGCACAGCAGAGCCAGACCCTCTGCGATCACCTGCCCTGCATCTGCCCCGTTCCAGCCTCCTGCCTCTGCGGACACAGCTGATCCCCCGGACACACACGGTGAGCGAGGAGCCGCCGCCCTCGGTGAGGGTGAGCCCGTTCCCGCCCGAGACCGGCGTGGCCGCTGCTGCCCCTCCCCCCTCCCTCCTGCCTTCGTTCCCGTCTGCCCTCTGGCAAATCCGGGCTCTGGACTAAGTACAGAGACAGCGTGCTTGCATCTAAAGGGACTGACACCGAGTTATCTATTTCGTTCTGTTAGCAATTTTAACTGTTATTGTTTTCTGTTTGTATAGTTAGATATATTAGTAAAAGAGCTGTTATTCCCACCCCCCCCTTATCTCTGCCTCAGAGTCCTTGATTCAAACAATCGTAATACTTGGGGGAGGGGAGTGGAACCAAAGTCTCTATTCCAAAAAGGGAAACTTCTGCCCCTACTGGCAGATACCTGTCCTTTCAAACCAGGACAGACCCTCTTGAGGGAACTTCTAAGATGTATGCCTCAGAAAAGAAGGAGCAACAGGCTTAGAGGGGCCCTGCCTCTAGCCAGGGTGAGGCAAGGGAGAACCGTGTTTTTTGGACTGTGTGGATTCGATGGCCTGGCACTTCAAAACCATGGAAATATAAAGCTTTAGTGGACACAGGTGCACAGTGTACGATACTTCCATCAAGACATGTGGGAGCAGAATCTGTTTCAATTGCTGGTGTGACAGGTGGATTGCAGGACTTCACCCTGGTGGAAGCGGAAGTGAGTTTAACTGGAAAGGATTGGAAGAAACATTTTATTGCGACTGGTCCAGAGGCCCCATGTATTTTGGGCATAGATAACGTTTGGAGCGGATATTTTAAGGACCCAAAAGGACTAAGATGGGCATTTGGAATCGCAACTGTGATGGCAGAGTGTGTATCCGACAATTGAACACCTTGCCTGGACTATCTGA
Organism: Erithacus rubecula; assembly: GCF_903797595.1. Classification (NCBI taxonomy): domain Eukaryota; kingdom Metazoa; phylum Chordata; class Aves; order Passeriformes; family Muscicapidae; genus Erithacus; species Erithacus rubecula. The sequence continues at coordinate 20,575 of NW_027635483.1, read as the reverse complement.
GAATCCAATTACTGCAGGGAGAAGAACAACGAGTACCAATTGCCACTTCAATAGTGCACCGCCGGCAGTACAGAACAATGCAAGATGCTGTGATTCCTATTCATAAGATGATCCGAGAGCTGGAGAGCCAAGGGGTGGTCAGTAAAACCCACTCACCCTTCAACAGCCCCATTTGGCCTGTGCAGAAATCTGATGGGGAATGGAGACTGACTGTGGACTATTGGGCATTGAATGAAGTGACTCCACCACTGAGCACTGCTGTACCGGACATGCTGGAACTCCAGTACGAGCTGGAGTCCAAGGCAGCAAGGTGGCATGCCACCATTGACATAGCAAATGCATTCTTCTCTGTTCCTTTGGCAGCAGAGTGCAGGCCTCAGTTTGCTTTCACCTGGAGGGGCGTGCAGTACACCTGGAACCTACTACCCCAGGGGTGGAAGCACAGTCCTACCATCTGTCAGGGACTGATCCAGGCTGCAATGGAAAAGGGTGAAGCTCCAGAACATCTTCAATATATTGATGATATCATTGTATTGGGAAACACAGCAGCAGAAGTGTTTGAGAAAGGAGAAAAAATTATCCAAATTCTCCTGGAAGCCGGCTTCGTGTTTAAGAAGAGTAAAGTTAAGGGACCTGCTCGGGAGATCCAGTTCCTGGGAGTGAAGTGGCAAGGTGGACGGCGCCAGATTCCTACTAATGTTATTAACAAGATTACAGCTATGTCCCCACCTACTAACAAGAAGGAGACACAAGCTTTCCTAGGTGCTATCGGCTTTTGGAGAATGTACATCCTTGAATACAGTCAGATTGTGAGCCCTCTCTACCAGGTCACTCACAAGAAGAATGATTTCCATTGGGACCCTGAACAGCAGCAAGCCTTTGCCCAGATTAAACAGGAGATCGCCCATGCAGTAGCCCTTGGCCCAGTCAGGAGGGGACCAGATGTGAAGAATGTACTTTACTCAGCAGCTGGGAGCCATGGTTTGTCTTGGAGCCTGTGGCAGAAGGTGCTGGACGAGACCCGAGGCCGACCCCTGGGATTTTGGAGCAGAAGTTACAGAGGGTCCGAAGGTAATTACACTCCCACAGAGAAGGAAATCCTGGCTGCCTATGAGGGAGTCCAAGCTGCCTCAAAAGTGATTGGTACGGAAGCACAGCTTCTCCTGGCACCATGACTGCCAGTGCTGTGGTGGATGTTCAGCGGAAAGGTTCCCTCCACCCATCATGCCACCAGTGCCACGTGGAGTAAGTGGATTGCCCTTATCACTCAGTGCGCCCGGAGTGGAAAACTAAATCACCCTGGGATTTTGGAAATAATTACAAACTGGCCAGAAGGTGAAAGTTTTGGTGTTGCAGATGAGGAACAAGAACCAGTGACATGGGCTGAAGAAGCTCCACCATATAACCAGTTGCCAGCAGAGGAAGCATGCTATGCTTTATTCACTGATGGTTCTTGTCACGTCGTAGGGACAAATCGGAAATGGAAAGCAGCTGTATGGAGCCCTACATGACGGGTTGCAGAGGCTACTGAAAAAGAAGGAGGATCTAGTCAATTTGCTGAACTTAAAGCTGTCCAACTGGCCTTAAATATCGCCGAAAGAGAAAGGTGGCCAAAGCTCTATTTGTATACTGATTCCTGGATGGTAGCCAATGCTCTGTGGAGGTGGCTGAAGAAATAGAAAGAGGCGAACTGGCAGCGTAGAGGAAGACCAATTTGGGCGGCTGATGAGTGGAAAGACATTGCCAATCGGGTAAAAAAACTACTTGTTAAGGTTCGCCATGTAGATGCCCATGTCCCCAGAAGCAGAGCTAATGAAGAACAGCAAAACAACAAGCAAGTAGATCAGGCTGCAAAGATAGGGGGGTTGGAAATAGATTTGGATTGGGAACATAAGGGAGAGTTGTTCCTGGCTCGATGGGCCCATGATGCCTCAGGCCATCAGGGTAGGGATGCCACCTATAAGTGGGCACGAGACCGAGGGGTGGATCTTACCATGGACAGCATCTCTCAGGTTATTCATGACTGTAACACTTGCGCTGCCATCAAACAGGCCAAGCGGGTAAAACCCCTCTGGTATGGTGGACGGTGGTCCAAATACAAGTATGGGGAGGCCTGGCAGATTGACTATATCACACTGCCTCAGACCCGCCAGGGAAAACGTTATGTCCTGACCATGGTGGAAGCCACCACTGGATGGTTGGAGACTTACCCTGTGTCCCATGCTACTGCCCGCAACACCATCCTGGGCCTGGAAAAGCAGGTCCTTTGGAGGCATGGTACCCCTGAGGGGATCGAGTCAGACAATGGGACTCATTTGAAGAATAACCTTGTCAACACCTGGGCTAGGGAACATGGTATTGAGTGGGTGTACCATATCCCTTACCATGCACCAGCTGCAGGTAAAGTGGAGAGGTACAATGGATTGTTGAAGACCACCTTAAAGGCATTGGGTGAGGGATCTCTCAAGAACTGAAAGCAGCACCTGGCAAAAGCCACTTGGTTAGTCAACACTTGAGGTTCCACCACCCGAGCAGGTCCCGCCGAGTCTGAGTGCCTTAATGTAGTAGATGGAGACAAAGTCCCAGTGGCCCATGTCAGAGGGTTGCTAGGGAAGACAGTATGGATTCATCCTGCCTCGAGTACAGGCAAACCCATTCGTGGGATTGCCTTTGCTCAAGGTCCAGGATGTACTTGGTGGATAATGCAGAAGGATGGAACAACCTGCTGTGTACCTCAGGGAGATCTGATTATAGGATAAATTATACACAAATATTATTGTTGAGTGTCACCACCATTGTATGTTAGATTTTATGAATAGAAGGAAATGTGTAAGTGACAAAGGCCTGAGCAAGTGAGAAGGAGGAGATGTGTAAGTATTGAAGTTTTGAGCAAGTCAGAGGAAGTTTTCATATTGTGCTTAGTGAGTGTGTATCCCAATCGTGTGTCAATGATCACAATATGGGGTAAGGGGTGGAATGTTATGAGTTACGTTTTGACTAGCTCCTCTCCCTACCCCCCACCATGGAGCTGCCCGCCCCTCCCCCAGGCTGTTTTATCTAGGCAGGTATTTTCTGCTTTTGCTGCTTTAGCTTTTAGCTCCTGCTTTAGCTGCTGCTCGCTGCTTCTGCTGCTGCTTCTGCTACTGCTGCCCCCCTCTGCCCCGCCACCACTGCCTTAGCTGCTTTCCCCCCGGCTGCCTAAGCTGCCCCTCTCCCTCTCCCTCTCCCTTCTCCTCCTCATCCCCAAGATTTGCACCGGCTCCAGAGGACACAGATCTGAACTTCGGAGACCACCTCTGGAAGTCTGCCAAAGAAGCTCTGCTGCCCTTCCCGGCGAAGATCAGCCGAGTTCATCTCACCTGGGTCTGTGCTGGGAAGTGTTTCTTTTGTATTTTTGTTAATAAAAAGTTTTTTCCACTTTCCCCTGAAGAAAATTCTTTCTGAGCTCGGTGAAGGAAGGAATTGTAAGGGGAGGAGGGGGCCCTTTGGAGGTCTTTTTCCCCAAATTTGTCCTAAACTTGGACAGTGTGCCAAGGAGGTTTCTCTTTCCAAGGCAGAGCCATGCAAGATCTGTTGTAGGCCTTTGGACTCCTTGGTTCCACAAGGCCCTGTTGTGTCACCATGGACTCTGGGTGCTGTGAGGCTCTGTAGTGTCACAATGGATGTTTGATTCCATTGAGCCCCACAGTATCACAGTGCTCTTCTTTTTCCTGTGGCAACCAGCAGCAAACCCCACTGGCAGAGCCACATGCCTGGGAAGAAGAAGAATGGGGGACATTTGGAGTGATGGTTTTTGTCTTCCTACATCACAGTGCTGTGGGGTGGGGCCCTGCTGTCCTGGAGATGGCTGAACACTGGCCTGCCCATGGAAGGGGGAAGAGACAATAACCTCTGTGCATGGAACTACAACAGCAGAGAAGTCAGGCCAAAGGCTGTCTTTAAAAGTCTGTTAGCAGCAGAGGAAACATCAATGTGAGAGGAAAGATGTGTGCTAATGTCTTTACAAATCTCTTCATGGGTGAAGGGATGGCTGTTAGGGTCTCTGAATGGGTTGTAAAGTTTCTACTAGCTTTGGGCAGCAGGTTTGTTACTGGGCCCACACAGTTTGGCTCCTGAACCAGACAAGAGTCTGCACAAGGCTGAACTTCTGAACTTTGAGGGGAAATGCCAGATTCAAGGGGGAATATGGGGTACACGGGTTGGGAAGGCTGTATCTTCTGAGTACCTTGGCCAACGGGGAAGGGAAGAGGGCAAAGTGTGGCCAGGAGTTAAGGATAAAAGGAGGCTGCACTCTCTGAAGCCTCGAGAGAGAAAAATCTGTGGGTGTGTGCCCTGTAAAGATGCCACCTCCTAGGACAGTGGCTGCCTTTTGTGCACCAAATGTTTCCTCTCAACTGACATCAGGAAACTGGGATGGTGAGTTTTGTTTCCCATTGGAAAAGAGCCATCGTTGATATCCACGGGCCTCTAACTGAGACTGGGCTTTCACCTGCTAAAATTTCATAGGGTGCAGGATTTCTCCCAGACCAAAGCTGCCACCACCGAGAAGCCTGGGTGCTGTTGGAGTGCAAAAAGCCTCCTCTTAACTGGCATCAGGAAACTGGGATCGTTAGATTTGTTTCCCATGGAAAAGAGCCATCAGGATCCCGTAGCTGGGACTGGGCTACCGCCCTCTCAAAGTCCATATGGTGCAGGATTTCTCCCAGAGCAAAGCTGCCATATCCTCGGACCATGGCTGCCATTGGACTGTCAAATGCCTTCTCCTAAGTGATATCTGGAAACTGGCATGGTGAGATTACTGTCCGGTGGAAAAAAGCCACCATTCCTATTCAGGGGCCTTAGCTGGGAGTGGGTTTCTGCCACCTAAAATTCCATACGGCACAAGATTTCTGCCAGACCAAAGCTGCCACCACCGAGAAGCCCGGCTGCCTTTGTTGTGCCAAACGCCTCCTCCTAACTGACATCTGGAAACGGGGATGCTGATTTTGTCTCCTGTGGATAAGATCAACCGTTCATGTGCAGAGAACACAGGCCAGCCCTGCGCTCCCCAGGCAGGGAAAGCCCCGGGATGCCCCAGAGGATGGAGCACGGCCACTGCGGGGTGTCTGCCCGGCCCCTCTGCCGTCCTGTCCCTGGCCACGTCCACAGTGGGTGGCATGGGGCCAAGCTGGCAGCAGCCATCAGCCTTGAGGCAAGACCTTGAAGTTCACAGTGTTATGGAACTGAAGCTTCAGCACAGAGACCTTTCCAACCTGATCTGCCCTCGTTCCTCTGAGTCTCTGCACAGAACACGGCGTGGAACAGAATGGCAGGAGGGGCCTGTGTGTCCCAGGGCTCTGGATTTGCACTGCTTGAGCTCCACAGAGATGCAGACAAAGTGAAGAAGCCAAACTTTATTGATGGAAAGCAAAGCAAAGGGATGAGCTAAGGGGAGCAAAAGGGATGGGCACAGTCTGAGGACTGGAGGGAGGAAACAGGATGGCTGGGAAAGGATCGAGAGTGGCCTGGCAAGCTCTTTCTCCAGCTCCCTCTTTGCTCGTGGTGGAGGTAGAACTTTCCATAGGAAAGCAACTGGTGCCACAAGGAGTGGGTGGCATCAGGCAGCTCTGGGGCGAAGCCTCAGGACTGCTGCATCCTGAGGGAACACCGTTGGCCTTGACCTGTAGGCACCTGCAAAAGCTTCAAATCAGCTGCCTCAGCTTCCAGGACCTCTCTTGGCCACATCCTGATGTGTGTGCAGGACAACTGCGAGGCACTGCTGGGACCCTGCGGGACAGGGGCAGCTGTCTCGTGTGCACGTAGCACCCCGTCACGGAGCTGGGCTCATCCCAAAACCACATCAACCATCTGGTGTCAGCAGGGAGGAGCAAGGAGCACTGGGCTGGCTCCTCGCAGGGTGTCTCAGCTGGGCTTGCTCCACAACACGCCCCCGTTTGAAGGGCTGCTAATGCCCAGCTGCCAGAAATGCCGTCCTTGTTCTCTCCAAGGCGCACAGGAAGAGCCAATGAGCAGGATGCCTTGGGAGGCAAATCCTCCAAGCCTTTGCTGAGGCCAGGGACACAGCAAGATCAGCCAAGACTCTCCACGTTGCCTGGCCCACACAGCCCAGCTCGGTGCTGGCCCTGGCCCACAGCAGCTTTCACCAAGCGAGAGGCAAATGCATATGGCCAAGGGTTGAAAAGTTAACATATCGAAATATCCATTTATAACACTCCTGAGAACTCCCAAAACACCCCAATTTTCCCCCGAATATCCTCCGAAAGTTAACTATGTTTGCTCCTGGCACGCATGAGTTGTTGAATCAGAGCCTTTGGAGAGCAGGGCACAGCTAAAGAGCTAAAAGAGAAATGGGGGATTTGGAGCCTAATTTGTACAATCATTTGGAATTCTGGGGTCCTCTGGCACAAATAATAGCATCAGTTCTTTCCCCAGGTGTTGCTGCTGCTCAGGCATTGGCTACGCTTGAGAAGCTGAGATGTTGAGTGAATGAACAGCTGAATATCACTTCCACTGTTTTGAAACAAATGCTTACAGATGTAAATAGCATTAGACACCCCACACTGCAGAATAGAGCTGCTGTAGAGTTTTTGCTATCAGCACATGGGCACGGGTGTGAGGATTTTGATTGGATGTGTTGGATGTGTCTTTCTGAGCATTCTGCATCCATTCACGAGAAGATCAAACAGCTGCAAGATAATATGAGGAAGTTAACTGTGGATGATTGGGGTTTGGATGAGTGGTTAGAAGGGTGGGGAATACCTGGGTGGTTGAAAGATATAATCCAAGGGGTTTGGATATTTTTGTTCGTTATTAGCACATTGTTTTTTCCATAAATAAAGTTAGTGATTCACTTGATAAAATAAGATAGAACATGATATGATATGATATGATATGATATGATATGATATGATATGATATGATATGATTGATATAATACGATAAGATAAAGAATATTACAAAAGATAAGATAGTATAAGAATACGATAAAGTAAGGCTAGGATAAGATAAGACATGATAAGGATAAGATAACAAAGATGATTTGGCTGGTGCAAAAAAAGAAGCGGAATTGTAGTAATGCTGAACAAGTTTGAGACACTGGTGGACATGTCTATACAAATCTGGACTTTGTGTGGTGTGCAACAGCCAAAACCCATATTTAGTCGCTGTATTTTGCTGCTCAGTTATTTCTGCATATTTTGGTGTTTGTTCACACGCTTCTTTCACATGCCAGCTGTTTTTGTGCATTTCTTAGTTTAGACCAGTGTTTATAATAGGTGCACAGCATGAGAAAATTTTAGGAATTTTTTGGTAACTTGTTTGAAACCCCCCAAGGCTGCTGGAACATAAACTATGCTAAATGGGGAGAGAAGAAGTTGAAAACACAGAACACCAAGATTAGAAGATTCAAGATAACAGGAGGTGGTGAAACTGCATGAGACCACCAATTACTGACTCTGGGGGGTTTGAATGGGTGGATCAACACCCTAAAATTACCAACTGTAGAGTGTGTCCCCACATGGGTGATGGTTCTAGAAATGGATAATTAGAGTGAATTATAAACAATAAATCGGCTTCTGCAAAATCATATTGATCTGCTGTCCAGAAGTCCAGTTTGTTCCTGCAGGGGCTGTGCCCTATAGGGCAGGACCCCATCCCCTATAGGGCACAACCCCCATCCCCTATAGGGCACAGCCCCATGTGTTAGGAAGGATGAGGAGTTGACAGGAAGGTCTTACAGATGCGTCTATATAACAGAAAGATTTTTGAATGTAGAATCTGAAGAAGGAAGAGAGATGAGAACAAGTTTTGATGTAGAAGAAAAGAATTGCTGAGCCAGTCTTACTGGGTAACTAAGAAGGCAGAGGGCAGTGAGTTGGAAGGGGCTTTTATGACTCTGAGCAAAGGATAAATCCACCTCAAACAAAAGATGTTTTTACCAAGGAAAAGAATTTTCACAGGCAAACAAAAATACCATGTTGCAAGTAGAGAAAAGATCTCAGGATTTTCCACTGCAAGAAAACTGAAAAACAACTTCTAGCTTAAACTGAAACACACTAACCTTTTGTGATTGGGAAATAGTAACAAGAATATTGTAATGTCAGTAGGTATGATAGGCTACAGGTGATAGTGAAGGGAGTGATTGGTTGTCATGTCTTAGGATGCTCTGTAATGAAAATTATTTAATGCATTGTAACCAGAACTAGAGGAAGCTTTCAGACAAACCCACAGATGTGGATGTCAGGCTGTGGGCTGGGCTCTTGTCACCCACGGCCCGTGAATTGCTGCATCACATGGATACAATAAACAGCATTTTAAATGATAAATAAATTACTGCATCATTTGGATAGAATAAGCAGCATTTTAAAGAGCCCGCCTGGAGTTCCGCATCCCTCATTTCAGGCTCTTACAATCAGAGTCTTACATGCAGCAGCTTGATGGAGTGTTTTGTTAAATTAATTTCTTTTCATTTATTGCCAATTCATGCCAGTTTTATTTCTTTTGGATAATACAATCTCTGATGACTAAAAATAAGTGCTGGTTCTGAAAGCGAACAAAATGAGAACACTGTGTCAAAATGCTGGTGGCTCAGTTCTAAAAACTCAGCAAGAAAAAAAATGGCTTGAAGTGGTTAGTATTGACATTTACATTTGTTTATGAAGACAGGAAAATGCCAAAGTATTTTTTTACACTGCTCCATGTAGGGATTTTGCAGGTATTATATCTTTGTAAATGATTTACTGAATCCTACACAGAAATGGCAGGAAACAGAGTTCTATCTGCTCTTAAGATTCGATTGCAGGAATTGATAGGAAGTTGAAAGAAAGCTGTGAGTCAGCTGTGAAAAGTGGTGTGGAAGCAAAGGTCTTTTACATCAGCAATCCCATAACACCAAGGGCTCTGCACTGTTTTAGTTAGACTGTGCAGATGTCAGAATATATGATTCTAATACAATTTAGCATGGCCAAAACTGAGGTGAGTCACACTGACATCCAGTCTGGTTTACTCACACTCCAATTTTAAGTTCTGTCATGGCTGTCAAAAGCTTCCCATTGCATTAAAGGATGCAGGTTCTTCTGCTGCATGCATTAAGGAGATGAAGAAAACAGAAACTTAAATTTGAGCAATTGCTCTGTTGTCACTAAGAACAAAATGGATATAAGTAATAAAAACCTCTGAAATGTATGCTAGAGAAAATTCTTCCTTGTCAGACACACTTAGTGAACATGGCTGTGTCCTGGTCAGTGTAAATACAGCCAATCATCCATTTGGGCATGTCCTTAAAAACTGCACATGGACTGCACAGTCCTGTTAGGATACCTGCATTTGTACTGCAGTGTGAAATACAAGACCGGGTGCTGGGCAGGGGGAAACTTGTTGCTTCCTCTGAGTGCAGTAAGGAGAGTTTTAGGGAAACTGCCATCAGCAGAAAGATGAAAGATAATTCTTTTGAATTTGACAATTATCTTTTTTTAAAAATGTTTCTCTCGTGTGCTGGTAGTGGTGATGATGATGGTGGTGGAGGAAGGGAGAGCGACGAGAGAGAAGCAAGAGAGAGCTCTGGCTTAAATACACGGATTTTTATTGACAAATTACCCAATGAGCCAAAACCGTTAACCTGACAAATTTCTCCTAAACCTGTTAGAATTCCCTAATGCTAAAGTCTACATATAACTTGTGCACATGGCCTATCTGTTCGATGTGAAGAATATATAAAATATTCCTACTGTAATTTTATTTTGTCTAGAACTAAGTTTTTATTGACTCAATGCAGCCACTATTTTATAGGAGATTCCACAGATTTTACTTTTCATGGTATTTAAAACACATTTCTACGTGCTTCACACTAAGATTTAAACTTCTACTTCATATCTATGCTACTTAATATTTCTAATTCCTTAAACTAAAACTTAGACCTTTATTTAATGTCTGTGTGGTTTCGTGTATTTTAATTTCTGAAAACATTTTAAATTTAATTCTTGTATACTGTTCTCCCTCAGAGGGAGTCAGAGAGGCTTCTCTGTTCCACTCTCCAACAACCAGGAATGGGGACAGGGACTGAGAGTGGGGACTGGGAAAAGGACATTGGAATGTGAATGAAAACAAGAACAGGGAATAGGAATATGGGAACAGAACAGGAAATATGGAAATAGAAACTGGGGAGAAAATATGGGATGGGGATTCAGAATATGGGACAGGAAACAGACATGGGGATAGGCAACAGGACTGGGAATGGGAATATGGGAAGGGGACTGGAAATATAGAAATGGAAATATGGGAATGGGACTGGGATCAGGAATACTAGAAGGGGAACAGGACAGGGAATATGGGACTGGGAATATGTGAACAGTAACCAGGCAGAGAATACAGGACAGGGAATGATACCGGGAATGGGATCTGAACTGGGACAGGGGCAGGAGTGGTGTGAGACAGGAATGGGCTGGGGGCAAGGGCAGTGGCAGTGGGGAGAGGAGGATCCTGGACAGGGGACAGCAGGAGCTGGGTCAGGGGGAAACGGGGAGGGTGTCAGGGCAGGGGGTCCTTGATCAGCTGCCCCAGAAGCTCCGTCAGCATCTCCCAGTGCAGCCAGAGCCACTGGACCTGGGGAGCCCAAAGCCCTGAGCAACCCCCAAGGAAACCTGAACTCGTTGGAACGCAGGGTCCCCCACACCCTCTGGAAGATCCCCCTGTGTCTGCAGGCATGTCTTAGTTCAATGTCTTCATTTTTACCCCAGTACTGGGTGTCTGGGAAGGAGAAAGAGAAATGCAAAGAATATCCAGGCCACAAGGGAGCCAGCACGAAGCTTTTCCTGCACTCAAGGCACTCGCAGGGCTTCTCTCAGTGGAGAGTCCGTTGGTGTCTGGTCAAGTTAGAGCGCTGTGAGAAGCTCTTCCCACACTCGGGACACTCGTAGGGTCTCTCCCCGGTGTGGATGCGACGGTGGCTGACGAGGTTGGAGTTTGTCTTGAAGCCCTTCCCGCAGTCAGGGCAGCAGAAGGGCCTCTCATCCCAGTGAGTGAGATAGTGCTTCAGAAGGCTGGAGCTGCTCTCAAACCTCTTCCTGCATTTATCACACTCGTAGGGCTTCTCCCCAGTATGGATCCTCTGGTGCACAGTCAGGTCTGAGTTCTGGATGAATCTCTTCCCACACTCCTCACACTTGTAGGGCCATTCCCCCGTGTGGATTCTCCGGTGTCTGATCATGTCCCATCTCCTACTGAAGCCCTTCCCACATTCCGAGCACTTGTGGGTCTTCTCCCCATGGTGAAGCTGCTCACGCAGCCCCAGCTCCGAGCTCCGGCCGCCTCCCCGGCCCGGGCTGGCTCTTTCCTGCTGGGATCCCCGGGCTGTGCGTTTGCAGCCCCTCCTGCTGCGGGATCTGTGGGGCTTTTCCTCCCCGTTGCATTCCTGCCCCGTGGAGCCGCTGCAAACGGCCTCTTGCCCGAGGCTGTGCCGCGGGGATTTGTCCTCCCTGCTGTCCGTGCTCAGCTCCTTGTCTGGGGGAGGAAGGACAAGGACAGGATGGGATTTGCCTCCGTGCCAGAGGCAAGGGCAAGGAGATCCCCCCAGGGCTGCGCTGCAGCCGGGGCCGTGCTGGGCTGGGAGATGAAACAGGACACAGGGGAAAAGGGGCACTGACTTCCTCCTCACCTGCCTGGGGATTCCGGGCCATCGACCTCGTCCTCACAGCCTCCTCCTCCTCCGCAAGGCAGCCAAGGTTTGGGAAATCCTGGTTTGGGGGGAAAACAAGGGCTGAGCGCGTTGGGTTTGATGGTGGCGCTGCCCAAGGGCAGCTGGAGCAGTCAGCGCCCCTTTCAGCCTCGGGGGCCCGGAGCCCGCTCAGCACCAACCTCCCGCACCCCTCCAGGCTGCCGGGGGTCCCCCGGCTCCGGGATCGCCCCTCTGAGCTCTCCCCGCTCCGGGGCTCCCGCCTTCCCCCCGGCTCTGCCGGGGATCCCCAGAACTGATATCGCCCCCTCCCCGCCGATACCGGGCCATCGCCACGGGGGAGCCGCCAGGATCCCGCCAGGGCCATTTCCCGCTCGGCTTTGGGCTCCTGCAAGATCCAAACATCCCCTGAAACGAAAAATAAAACCCTCCCGGAGCCCCCCATGATGGATTTGGGGCGAGCTCCCTCTCCCCGCTCACCTGCGGGATTTCGGGGGCGATGCTGCCGGACCCGGGGAAGCTGCGACGTGATCGAACGGGAGAGAGAAGCGCGTGGTTTCAAACTCGCTCCTCCTTTTCCTGCCGCTCCTCCTGTGTCCCTCCTCTTCCTCCCGCTGCTTCTCTTCCGTCTCTTCCCGTTCCTCCTCTTCCTCCCGCTCCTCCTCCTCTCCCAGCCGTCTCCCAGCGCAGCCAGAGCCGCTGGAACTGGGGTGCCCAACGCCCTGAGCAACCCCCAGGTCCCTCCCAGGACCCCTCAAATCCCTGGATCCGAGCGTCCCCCGCATCCCCTGGAAGATCCCCCCGTGTCCCCAAGCAGGTCGTTATTTAACATCTCTATTTTTACCCTGTTTTTGGGTGTTTGGGAAGGACAAAGAGAAATGCAGAGAAAATCCAGGCCACGGGGAGGGTGTGCAGCCCCCAGCCAGGTGTCTTCCCAACACGGATCAGCAGCACCAGGGCTCAGGGGGGCTCTGCCCACCGGGGGTCCCTGGGGATCATCCAGCGCGGATCCTGCCATGGGGATGGAGCTGCAGCAGGGCACTGTCTTGGTTTGAAAGACAGGTGTCTGCTGAGGAGCTCTGGAGCTTCTCTTGAAACGGAAAATGTAAACTCCCTCCCTCTAAATTAATATGACTTGGAAATTAAGGAGCTCTCTGGCAAAGATACGGGATTTAGAATAGCAGTTTTTCACTGGGATAATGAAAATAAAAGTATAGTAATATAAAGACTAAGACACTGGCAAGGTCAGAATGCAGCCTGTAACCCTGTTGCTCAGGGTGTTGGTTACAGTCTGAATAATGGTACCTGTAGTTTTCTTGGAGTGACAGATGTGGTTTTGTTGAAGCAATGATTTTGGAGAAGGGTGTAGTTACTTTTTTAACATCTAGTGGTGATGAAGATAGGCCTGGTCTTCTTCTGGGAATTTAGTGGGAAAGGCTGCTCTGATGTTTCAAATTTCAGATTTTATTTAGGTAGGAAATACTTGGCTTTTCTCCTTGGGTGGGGCATCTGCCATAAGGTATAACTCCTTGTGGGGAGGAGTTGTGAGGGATGGGTCATGGAAGAGATAAGGAGCCCTGCTCCACCTGGTTTCAGCAGATGGTGATAGAATGTATACTTCTGCTTGCATCTTGCATTGCAACTTAAGACATGATCTACTCCTTATTCTATTACCATCTGCATCCTACCTTAATTAATACCTTCTTTAAACTCTGCTATATATTTTTATGCACAGTGAAACTTTACACACAGTTCTCACTTAAGATTAGGTTTTTCTGTGGTCCTCAATGGGTTTCTTTATCTTTCTGCATTACCTACTAAGTGTAACTGGGTTTGTGAGCAAAACAGTTTGTAGGGATTGGTTTGCCTTTGCTTGAGGTGGGCCTAATCTAAACAGTCTTCAAACACCTTTTATTTGTACTACAGGGACTTTATCCCCATCCAGTGTGTGCAAGGCTTCAGACTGGGCAGGACTTGCTTGAGTGATGGACTCTCAGGTATTGGCTATTTAGGTGGCTTTTGTTAAGTTCATTTCTCAATTTTTGGATGTTTCCCTGCCAAGTGCCTTCAGGGTAATTTGAAGTAGTCTGTTGTACAGTTCAGCTTTCCTGGCAGCTGGTGTGTGATAAGGGATATGATCTATTTATTCAATATCCTGGTGTTTGGCTAAGGTGTTTCTAAGGCTGTTCTTGAAATGGGTCCTGTTGTCTGACGATTCTCTCAGGGCTGCTGTGTCTTTATAGGACTTGCTTTTTTGGGCTTCAGACGGTGTTTTGAGTAGTAGTGTGAGGTACAGGGTAGGTTTCTAATGATCTAGTGGTGGCTTCTACAATTGTGATCATGTAGCACTTGCCTTGGGGGGTTTGAGGCAGTGTGATGTAGTTCATTTGCTGGGCTTCTTTATACTTATATTTGGAATACTGCCCCCTATATTAGACAGGCCTTATGGCTTGGCTTGCTTATTTTAGCACATGTCTTACAGTTATGGACAACTTGAGAAATGCAATTTATAGTTAAATCTGCTTTTCAGTTTTGTGCCTACTTATAGGTGGCATTTTTGCCTTGATGGCTTGAGGCAGTATGGGCCTATTGAGCTAGGAACAACTCTCCCTTATGTTGCTAATTTAAATTATTTGTGACATCTCTATTTTTGCAGCTTGATCTACTTGCTCCTTGTTTTAGTGTTCTTTATTAGCCTGACTTTTGGGCACGTGGCCGTCTACATGATGGACTTTTACAGAGAGTTTGTCTGAGTGGCAATGTTTTTGCACTCATCAGCAGCCTCAATTGGTTTTCCTTTATGTTGCTAGCTGGCCTTTTTTTACCTTTCTATCTAACTCCACAGAGCATTGGTTACTATTTATGATTCAGTCTAAGGGTAGAGCTTTGGCCAGTTCTCTCTTTCAGCAGTGTCCAGGGCCAGCTGAATGGCTTTGAGTTCAGCAAGTGCACTTGATTCACCTTCTCCTTCAGTAGCTTGTGTGACTCGTCGTGTGGGGCTCCCTGCGGCCACTTTCCACTTCTGGTTCATCTCAACCATGAGACAGAAACTGTCAGTGACAAGAGCACAGCGTGTTTCTTGTGCTGGTAGTTGGTTGTATGGTGGAGCTTTTTAGCCTGGGTTACTTGTTTCTGCTCCTTTTTGTTAGTGAGACTAAAGTTTTTATCTTGTGGCCGGTTTTAACTGTTTTTAAAATTTCAGGGTGATTTGTGTTTCTAATCTGGCCGTGCTGTGTGATGAGAGCAATCCATGGGCTCCATGTGGTGTGGGTGGCGTGGTGGGTAGAGGAGCCTTTTCTTTAAACATCCACCCCAGCACTGGTAGTCAGGGTGCCAGGAGGAGTTGTGCTTTTGTGATAATTTCTTTTGAGGTAGCTTGAGCTTTCTTATTATAGGCAGATAATATTTTGTTTGATTATTGGTTTGGTTTTTGTTTGTTTGTTTGTTTGGTTTTTTTGTGAGTGTAGTTTGCTTCAGACTTTCTGTAACTTTGGCTCTAGAATTCTAGTGCTCGGGCTTGAGTCTCCCCAGGCACCTTCTGCTAAAGGCTCCAGGACAAGCTATTGTTCTTGGCTGCAGAGTAAAGCACATTCCTCACCTCTGGTCCCGTCCTGACTGGGCCAAGGGCACTGCATGAGCGATTTTCTGCTTGGTCTGGGTGAAGGTTTGTTGCTGTTCAGGGCCACAGCTGGAATTGTTCTTCTTAGGGTGACCAGGTAGAGAGGGCTCACAATGTGGCTGCACTCAGGAATGCATTCTCTAAAAACCTAAGGCCCCTAGGAAAGCTTGTGTTTCCTTCTTGCTGGTTGGTGGAGACACTGTGATGATCTCATGGATCATTTCAGTGGGGATCTGGCTCTGTCCATCTTGCCACTCTACTCCCAGGAACTGGATCTCTCAGGCAGGTCCCTTGACTTTGCTCTTCTCCATGGTGAAACCTCCTTCCAGCAGAATCTGGATGATCCTCTCTCCTTTCTCAAATACTTTTATTGCCCTGTTCCTCCACACAATGGTGTTATTGATGTATTGCAGGTGTGTTGGAGCTTTACCCTTTTCCAGTGCAGCCTGGATCAGCCCGTGGCAGATGGTGGGGCTGTGTTTCCACCCCTGGGGCAGTCAGTTCCAGGTGTGCTGCACATCCCCCCAGGTGAAAGCAAACTGAGGCCTGCACTCTGCTGCCAAAGGAATGGAGAAAAATGCATTGGCAATGTCAATGGTGCCACTTTGCTGCCTTGGGCTCCAGCTCCTCCTGGAGATCCAGCGTGTCCAGCACGGCAGCGCTCAGCACTGGAGAATCAACAACTGGGAGAGAGAGGGGGTCTACTGACTGGTGGTCAGAATCCAAATTTACTCTCAGCTACACGTGCTTATATACCATTTTTAGGAAAGCTGGTAATTTTTTACTACATTGGTTGGGTTAAACGTCATACAGACAAGCTTACACATTTTCCAATATTTCTACTTGATCATTCTTCTTTCCTGTCACCAGTCTTGATCCAATCTTCATGGAGTCTTCAAAGCTCTGTTTGCTCTTGCCAAGGCATCTTGTTTATCAAGCTGCTTATGCTAATTAAATCCACAGTGCTCTGTCTTAGCTCCCACAGTGGAGTCACTTCATTCAAGGCACAATAGCCTACAGTCAATTTCTATTGTCTGTCAAACTTGCACACAGGCAAACTGGGGCTGTTGAAGGGTGAGTGGGTTTTACTGAGCACCCTCTGACTTTCTAGCCAAAATTTTATGGGTGGGGATAATGGCATCTTGATTCATCTGATACTGCTCGCTGTGTGCTGTTGAGGTGTGTCACGATCTGCCCAACCCGAGTGGGAGTCGTGACTGGTTCTTTTATGGATCTCAGAGCGCCAAAGACACAGCAGGGGACAAAACCAGTTTACTTTTACAGAAATGCACTTTATTTAGTGCCAACCAAAATGCGGGATAGTGGGACAGAGAGAGAGAAAAGGGGGTCGGGATTATAGCTACCAAGATGGGTAGACCAATCCTCGTGGAGCCAGCCAATAGATGTCTGTTGCCATCTGGGGAGATCTCAGGGGTCTCCTCTGAGAAAGTCACTTTTATAGTCCTTTCCCAAAGCAAGTGGCTTGTGACCAAAAGGTGGGAAGATTTATGGACTATTGTATGTGGAGATGGTTACCCTGAGGAACAGGTGGAAACAGGACGTTTCAAGGCACACCAAACCATCTTTGTTGTTATGAACACATGCAGGGCAGCCCATACTGACCAGTCCATTGTTCTTCCATCTGTGGGAGCTTTGTTGAGTCAGTGCCCCGTGACTAGTTGTCATGAGAAACCAGTCCTGGTAGGCATCACCTGCTTTTCACAGTCACTTGGCGTTCCTCCCATCCCTGGCCAGCGCAGGCCTCAGGCGAGGGTCGTTGGGCAGAAACAGACGAGAGGCTCACACGGACTCTCACAGGTGGCATTGGAGCCTTGTTGGGCACACCCCAAATCCCTGGCTGTGCCCTGCCCCTGATCCCCACAGCCTGTCCTGTTTCCTTCATCCCTGCAGTGCCAGGCACTTTCTGGGACAAGGGAGCTCTGCTGTGGGGATGGAGGGAGGTGCAAGGGCCACCCCTGCCCTGGGAACCACAACTCATCAGGTTTGTGTCCTTTGGGCTCAGCAACTGCTGAGACTCAGAAGCACAGGAATGTTTCTCTTCTCTGCTAACAAACACAAGTTGAACATGATACAATTTAATAACCATCACAGCTCTTTCCTCAGCTCTGTGCCATGTCCCAGCAGGATCTGATGAGTCTGGCACCCACAAGGGATTTGTGTACAAAACCAATTTTAGACAAAGATGATTCTGTTAAAGATATAAATGCTGTTCATGTGTTGTATCAGGATGCTGTGCTTGGAGTGGGGGTTAAACACCTCAAACAATGCCCTCTTTTCCAAGCTATCAGTGGTAGATAGAGGAATCAGGCTGATTTTGGTGTTGAGGAAATGCTGAAACCAGCCTGTCTCCTTTAGACTCCTCCTTTCCTGTCTGATCTCCTTTCTTGCCCCTTTCCACCCACTGTGTTTTGTCTCCCCCAGGCCCCTGGTGCAGAACCTGGCTCTGTGCTCTCCATCAGCTCCAGGCTGGCACTTCCAGGCTGGCATGAGGAGCCCCTCAGCCTTCCCTGCTCTGGGCTGGACAAGCCCAGCTCCCTCAGCCTCTGCTCACAGCCAAAGGGCTCCAGCCCCACCTTGGAGGCCCTTCCCTCACCTTGCTCCAGCTGCCAGACATCTTACCTGCCCTGGGGAACCCAAACCAGGCCCCAGTGACCTGGATAATCCATGTCCTTGATGTCCTGGTCACACAGCCCTGGCCCCTTGTCCCCGTGTCAGGCTCTGGGGTTGATTTGTGGAACATCCTTGGGGGAGGCTGTGGCTCCAGGTGGAGCAGGGGGATACAGAGGGACAGGGGACCCTGCTGGGCATGAACAGCATTGGACTTGTCTGGGAAACTGTGAGGGGGGCTGGGGCAGAGTGACCAACCCAGTGACCTCACACAGCCCTGCTGGGATGTCAGACCTCTGCCCTGTGATGTCACAGTCAGCTCTGTGATGTCACAGGGACAGCCTGTAATGCTCAGTGACATCACATAACCCACTCTGTGATGTCATAACCTACTCTGTGATGCTATATCCCACTCTGTGACCTCATGTTAACAGATGATAAATTGCCCACCCCAGGTGAGCTGACACAATGTTTGCTCTCCAAAACCACTGGCCTCTGCAAACCACACAATGCCCCTTGTGTAAGAAGGGGAACTGGAATTCACCAGCCTCAGTGTCCTGCCAGCTCAGCCAGGCCCACTGGAACATTGGGGTCCTTGACCACCAGGGACCACCAGAGAGACCCCCAGGACAGAAGAACAGACGGGTGAAGGGGAGGGGAAGTATCTTAATGATTTTGGGGAAATGATTATCATATGTGTGTTTAGTCCATGACAATCAATGAATATGTTCGCAAAGGATATAAACAGAATATAAACAGAAACTTTCCTTTACTCAGCATGCACAGTTTTGGGAAGAGCTGTCCCTGTGTGTATTCAGCCAAATAAAGAATGCTGCTTTTAAATGCTGCATTGGTATTAAGGAGTTTATTATTTTACTGAATTTTTGGTAACACTCCCACTCCCAAGGAAAGCTCTGTCTCCTGATGTTCACAGAGAAGGTCTGGTGGCAGATGTAGTGGTCCAAGGCTGCGTGGGGTACAGTGACCATGAAATAATCAAGTCTTCAATATTCTGTGAAAGAAGGAGAGACATCAATAAAACTTCTGCACTGGAATTATGGAGGGCAGACTATGGCCTATTCGGGATACAGATTTGGAGAGTACCAAATCAGGTACTGATTTTTTAAGGGGGACAGTCCTTAAGAACAAAGGGGTCTGGGAAGGATGGACACACTCCAAGAAAGAGATTCTGAAGGAGAAGGAGCAGCCTGTTGCAACAGCACATCCTCAGTAGGGTAAAACTGACCTGTCTCACGATGGTCTCAAGCCAGCTCACGTTCCCTATTAGAGGGTGAACAATGCAAGGCCTGGTGAATTGTGCTGCACAGGGATAGGCAGAGGCGACATGGAGGATGTTTCCCTAGTGAGAGAAGTGCCGAGCGGGGAGGGGGCGGCCGTGGCAGGGCAGGTTTTAGCGGCCCAGGGAAGCGATGCAGCGAGCGTGGGAGAAACTGCTGCCGCCCATGGCCGGGGCCAGCGGCTTTGGCCAGTGCCAGCCACGGGGGTCACGGGCCAGGGGCGGGGGCGAGGCCCGCACCTCTCACTCACCCCTAACCCCTGCACCGGCATCTCCTCCCCGGCTTCTCCCTTCGCCTTCGCTTCCTTGGCCCGCGGCCCTTGGGCATTGCGCTGCTCGGTGCCGCAGCTCAGGGCGGCGAGAGAAAGATCAAAAGAGCGGAGGCCGGGCGGGCAGCCCCACACTGCGGCCCGCCCAGCGGCACGCCGGCAAAAGCGGAGCCGCTCGCAGCCCAGCCCGGCGGCAAGCCACGGCAAGCCGGGCAGGCCAGAGCCCACGGGCCCGCCCGCACGGTGGCTCGATGGCACCGGCCAGCCCCGAGAAAGGGCGAGGCGCCGCCGCCTCGGGCACGCCACTGCCGGCGGCTCTCTCTCGGCTTGCGCCACCGCGGCCGCCGCTGGCCCGGAACAATTCCGCCCCCTGCGCGGGTCCCCGGCTTAGGGACTGAGGAAGGGGGACGAGCCGAGCGGGCGGGCCCCGGCTTAGGGGCAGGCACACAAGGGGACGAGGCGCGCCGCCTCGCCCGCCACCATCCCCGGGCAGCGTAGCGGGCGCACCCGCCCCCCCTTGACGGGAGCCGGCAGCAGCCGGGCCGGAGCGGGACACGCTGGCGGCTTCTCTCTGCCCCGCCTCACCTCGCCTGGGCCGGCAGCGGCTCTCGCATCACCTTTCCACTCGCCTGTCCCAGTGAGCCGGGCACTGCGGGAACCCGCACAAAGCCACGCCGCTCTGCCCCGCCGAGGCCGCGCTTTTCTTGCGCCGCCGACCGCACGCGTGGCACAGCCGGAGGCAGCCACAAACAGCGAGCCCTTGCTCAACTTACGGGCCCGCTGGTGACAACAGCTCTACCCCGCCCCTGCCCAAATTTGCCCAAATCCCCCCCGAGCGGATAGACCTGTCCACCCAGAGATGCCGCCGGCCTCGGAGCCGGGTAGAGCTGGCGTCTCGCCAGGACAATCCCGGACCACACTGCACCCACCCGCCCAGCCTTGCTCTGCATCTCACCATTCTCAGCTGCCTGCACCCCCCGCCTACACCTGCCCACCCAGCACCTTTCACACACACCTGCACCTCACAGCCACTGCCCCTTGCAACACGCCTGCACCTGTTCATCTTTTCCCCAGACACTGCTGCCCTCACATCC
>NW_027635484.1:0-38371 GCF_903797595.1 Erithacus rubecula | reverse complement strand
AGTGTGGATACAGGAATTCAAGCTTGGGAAGAATTATTGGAAGAGGATTTTTCTTTGTTGTTTTGTTTGCTTGTTACTAATTTGGGTTAAGATTTTTTTTTTTTCCTTGGGGGAAAAATGGGGAGCACAACAGAAAGAATAGCTGTTTAATTTGATAATGCTGATTACTATTGGGTTTGGACCTAAAGGCTCATTAACCTTTGTCCCAAAAAGCTTATCTAAATAATTCAGCATTTATATTGGGAGTGGGAGGGCAGAGGATGTGGATTTTTGAACTCTTTTGAACATCACTGGCTCTGAGTTTAGAACAGACTTGACTTTTCTCAGGCTCAGTCCTGGGCTCAGTGTCCACCAGACTTTCTCAATGACTTTTTTGTTCTTGAGGAGGGGGGAAGTTCAAGCTTGTCTGGCTTGAGAATGTTTTTAATGCAGGTTTTAGTTAGCAAAATTGATCCCTTCAGAATGCAGGATGTTTGAGGTGAAGGTGATGGACAGGGAATCTTCTGTTCCAGAGTGAATTTTGTGGAGTGTGTGCTGTTCCTTGCATTGCATGGGGAAGACAGATGGTGTTGGAGCTCATGAGACTTCTTGGGAATTATTTAAACACATTTCATTGCACTCTTGCACTGTGCAAAAGAATAGCAAGATCAAATGAGGGGAAATTCTTCTCTTCTGGACATTTCTAGTGCTGTCCATGTGTCTGCAGCTGCAGCAGCAGGGCTGACTGTTTTTATTCCATTTCCTGAAGAGTGGACATATCCACAGGGACTTCCATGAGTTAAATCTCCATAGGTGAGGTACATCCAACATGTAGTTAAGTGGTTCTATCACAGAATTTAATACTTAACCTTTTATACTCTGTAACACAAACCCTTTGTATATTCGTTAAATGGAGTAGCAGAGATGAGTTATTCAAAGGGTATTTGTGCATATTGATTTCTCTGATGGAAACTTACAGGGAATTTTGAGAAGCTGAGAGCATCACAAGTTTGGAAAAGGAAGTTGGTGTCAGGAACAAATACCAACTTTATTGAAATCCTCTAAACTGACTAAACAAAGTCAGGAATCACAGAGAGAGATTGTTTTCTATAGTCTGATTTCATTTCTTTGCACAAATTTTGGGGAAATTTAGGTACTATGAAAATATTAAAAGCATCAATTCTTAGTCACCTCTATAAATTTCATATAAGTGATTACAATATGTCAATGGAAGAAAATGAGGGAGCAGGAAACATTATCTAAAGAAAAAAATAGGGAAATTATCCATCATGGAATTCATTGATTGATAATTAGAACTTCAAGTTGCAAGAAATTGTTCTAAGAAATAGAAGTATTTAAAAACTAAATATTTTTTTAAAAATAGATGGTGCAAGTTGTTTCAAGATGTTATAGACTGGATCTTGTAGCTGCTGTGATGTTAATTGGATGTACAATAACTAAGTTTTAAATTTCTTCTGACCACTTGCAGTTGCAAAGAAGTGCTGAATTGAGCCCTGAGTGCAAGTGAGCATCAGTCCAACTACAGCACAGCAGAAACTGGGGGAAATAACCAATCCACCTGAACAGCCTGAACTTCAAGAGGTAAAGTCTTGTTCTGTGCCTAAATCAGGAAGGCTCCACTGTATATTCCCCTCTCAAGCTGAACCAGCAATTTCCAAAAATATCAGTTGGTTCCATCTCTTTAAGTGCTTCATTCTGTGGTAATTTCTAGGCTGAAATACTCCTCAGGCCTTTATAAAAATGCTGCACACTTGAGTATTTCCAGTGGAGGTGTGTGAAGTGGGAGAATCAAGTGCCATGGCAGAGTGAGCTGGGGATTGCCCTTGGCTGGATGGTTCTGCTGTGTCTGTCCTGTGCTGGGGCAGAGCTGGATCCTCTCTGAGCTCCATCAACACAAACCCCTGGTTGCATTTCCTGCCAGGATCCCAGCCCTGAACTGGCTGTTCCTTTCCCTTGGCTGAAGGAAGTCTGGGCAGCCAGATCAGAGCAGGATGTGCTTGGCTGAAGCTGCCTCAGCACAGCTCTTGTTTTTAATGCCTGACTCCAGATACCTAAAAGTAAGGTCATGTAAATTCATTATTATTCTGATTTGGCATAAGGCAGTTCGGAGAAGTTGGGCACCACTCAAATACTTGACTGAGAATTTCACTTTTGTAGATGTGTGTTTATAAAATCCATTTGGTTAACACCTGCACACGGAGGAGAGAACAACCACAAAAATTGTGTGAGACAATTGATCCACCACTAGTCCAGACAATGGATTTTATTATCTTCTGGACTTCCAGATGTGATGAATTTTTAGTGCAGAATGACACATTTTTAAACACTGAATTAAATCTCAAGTAGGAGCACATCAGCTGCTACTGAAAAAAAAAATCACCACATGTGTTAAGGGGAGCTTGGGCTTAGTTTTATCTTCTCAGTGTTGGACTTGGATGAAAATGAGTAAATTTTAGTAGGGTCAATGTTTGCAGGAAGTTAAAATTTATATTTTTATGAGGTTCTCTTTCAGAAATGAAAGTGTGGTTTGCCTGCATATTCTGTGTACTGGCAACTCATAAACAGAGTAAAAACTGGTGGCCTGGTAATTTTTTCTGACAAATAAACTATGAAACACATCTTTAATTTTAGCTGTCAAATAAACATAATTACTTGCTTGTAAATTATCCAGAAATGAAAACTATAAAAGAGAGTGCAATTTTTATTCATAAAGTCTGAAAAGAAAAATTTATTTAATGATCAGAAGGAAGCCACATTATCAGACAAAAATGGTTCCTCCTGCTATTCAGTCTGCATTCAGTCTAGTCTGTGAGAGCACTTATTTTATTTTGGAAAGCTGATTTCCACTGAATGGGGAGGAGCAACAGAAAATGTTGACAAATAGGACCTAAAGAATGATGGAAAGGGAACAGGCACAGCTGAACAAAAACACCAATGGGAGAAGGAACTTGTCTATGGCCTCAAAGCTAGAAAAGCACTCTTCCCTTGAAATATTCATGTGAATTTGTTAGCAGGCTGGATCTAACTGGTTATTAATCTGTGGTGTCAGAATTGCTGTCATCTCCTGCTTTCCATAATCACTGTCCAGGGCCTGAGTCAGGAGTGCAGAACTGATTTCATGGCAGCTGGAAAAGGCTGAGCCCTCTCTGCAAACAGCCCCTGATTTCTGGATGGGAAGTTTGTTTGCAGATCTCTGTGGGATGTGAGCTCCTCAGAGCTCCTTCCCAATATTTTGTGTTTGGATATGTGAGTCCCTTTCTGCAGAGGCTGTCCCTGCTGCAGCACTGCAGCCTGTGGGGACTGGCAGCAAATAACCAGGCAGCTTTTCTTTCTGACACAGAACATTCCCTTACTTTGGGGTTTCCTTCCACATGCAGCTTTTTTTTCTTTTTTTTTTCACTTTTCTAATTCAAATTTTCTGTGGCCATCAATCCAGTAAGTTTTTATGCACTGGCCATGGTATGTCAGTGTCTAGAGAATTAAGTCAGATGTATTTCATCCACTTCCTGCAGAACCACATAACTTTATTTTTGTTCAGTAATGATTGGAAACACAGCAGGCTCCATTCAGTATCTAAGTCTTGTCAAATGGATCAGTGTTGTAAAACATTTGACTCTTGGAAAAACTTCTTAATGGTGAAATTGTCTGCAGCATCTTGTTTGAGCCAAACTGGACAATGATCAGATCTCAGGTGTCACATTCCCTTGAGTTTGGTGGGGATTTTTAGTTCTGAAGAATGTCAGAGTCATTGTTCTGAGTTGGGGAACTTTTGTGCAGTTCTGAGTTTTCCAGTCTGCAAGATGTCTTGTGTGAGACAGAACTATAGGTACAAGTTTGCACCATGACATCCTTGAGTTCAGCAGTTCTGCCTGTGGCAGTGATGGATTTAGAACCTTGTTTGTTTGTTTTTCCAACAAATAGAAGTTAATGATAGTCTCTTACCATGTTACAAGGAACTGGACAAACATTCAGAATTTTAAAACAATTCATGAATTTTAATGAGACTGAGCTGGCAGAGACCCATAAAGAAGATGTGATTATGTTTTAAGTATTCATAAAAAAGGTGACATTAAATTTCCACATTTTGATTTTGTCAGTGACAGTCAGAAGAATTAGACTGAGAGCACATTGCAGGAGCACAGAATGGTGAGGATTGGAAGCACCTCTGGAGATTCTCTATCCACCCTCTGTGCACTCACCAGGGGAACAAAGTGTTCTTGTTCTACAAGAAATCTTCTCACTCTTGCTGGGAGGATAACAGTGCCACGGTGCTTTTGATAACCATGATGGAGTTTTGCTGGGGAGCAGAAAGGAACTTTTTATCTTCAGATAAAGACACAATGAATTGACCTCTTCATCCCTCTAGCAGGTTGGTCAACACTAAAAATTACTAAATAAATAGTTTATAAGCTGTGTGGAAAAGTTGGCAGCATATACCTGCTTGTTCTTAGATTCCAGACATGCCAGAACCCTTGATGAGCAGGGAAAAGCAATTTTAATTGTACTAATATAAGTCTGTGATGCCTGATGGATGTTTATTCCTGCCCTAGCTGACACCATGTCCTACCAGAATGTTTTAAAAGGTGAGTTGAAATATTTTCTTCTTCTTTGCTGATGTTACATGGGAGCCTGTCTTTATGGGTATTGTTTGTTTCCCCTTGCTAGAGGTCTTCAAAATATCCCAAAAGGTGTTTTTTTGGTTTTTTTTTCTCCTGCAGCTAAGTGTGTGTTTGTTCATAGACTGAAGATGTGAGGAACAAACAGTTTTGCTTCCAAGCCTGTGAAATCTTCCTCTGTTTTGCTCTGTTAATGATTTCTCATTTTTATTGTGGGATTAATTTTTCATAAATACAGATTAGCTCAGCATAAATATAGCAATCAGTGTTATATTATGAAAAACTCCAATTAGTTTTGACCTAAAAGAATTGGGAGAGTTTGGAAATGGAACTTTTCATGACCTGGTATAAAGTTCAGTTTTGCTTTATCCTAAAATTTAGTTGTTCCTTTCTAATCTGAATGTCTACATACATAATTATTTCAAAGAAAATTATTTATAAAATTGAATCTTGTATTTTGAATTCAACTCTGTTTTAGACTAAGGACATTCTTGATGATGCAGTCATTTTACATCTTATGTGCTTGTTCCCTTTCATTTAGTTTTATAAATATATTTCATACTAAGTTGATGCCTCTAGACAGAAAATAACATGTTACAAACACAGGGTTACAGAGGCAATGATGGAACAGAGTTTGCCACAGTAAGTGGACAAAGTATACACAGTTACATCTTGAATATACAAATATTTTGGAAAAACTGCTTCTGTTGTATTGCATTCCCACCTTTCAGAAAAAAACACCAAAATATTATGTACATAGTACATGGAATCATAGTAAATGATTATTGATGTGTTGATCATTAATTTGTCAATGCCTTATCAAACAAGAAAAGCACTTGAGCAATATTCATCATTGCAATAAAGCCAATTAAACAAGATGTTTCCTCAAGTGCTTTATCCTGGCTGGCAGGAGCCTGTGCAATGATTCCACACAGGAAGGGAATGCTCAGTGGTTTTGCCCCAGGCTGAGATGCCACTGATGGCATCTCAATAAATGGATGTTTTTGGAGAGCACAGACTCCCTGGGGGATGCTCACTTGGGTTTAGAGAGTAGTTTATTTTAGTTGCAGCTTTTGCAGTTTGTAGCCAGTTTGAGGGGAGCTGAATTCTGTCACTTGTGCACTGGGAGAAGATTGTCCATGGCAGAATCTGTTTGCATTGGTTTAACCAAACAAGGTTCTAATCTCAGCTGAGTGTTCAGCTGCAGTGTGTGTAGAAAACAAGGCAGAGAAATGCCCCAAGTTTATGGGATGTTTGCTCTGGCTGAGTTTCTCATCTGGGCTTTTAAGATCCTCAGTAAATAAGTAGCAGTTTTCTTCCCTCTTTTCTCTGATCATTGGTACTGATTGAACAGGTGCTGCAATTCAGGACAGAGTTTGAGAAAAGCATTTCTGTATTTCCCTGCTGTATAATCAGAAATAGCTCCTGGACAACAGGCTGCAGTGGTTATTTTATTGTAATTTTCTTTTTTCTTCCTCCATTTCAGGGCTGTTCAGGGGTTGGTGTCTGTCACAAAGGATTGAACCAAGCTGTTCTTTATTTCCACACAGAGAAACAAAAACTCACCTTGGCTCACACAGAGCAGAGCTTGGCCTCTGTGGAAGGTGTGGATATATCAGTGATTGGCTGTATGGAGCTGAATTTAAGTCCAATTTGTGTTACTTTTGTCATTTTGTTCATTCACAGCTTTGCAGTTCCCAGGCACTGCCTTAATTAGAGGCTCCAGTGTGAGATATTCTGCTTACTCAGCAGCTGATCTGGAACTGTAAAGGGGATTCCTGGTTTGGTTCCCCCTCCCTCTTTGTCATCTGATATTCCAATAAAATTCTCACTTAGCTGTAGCTGAAAAAAAAAAAAAAAAATTAACAGTGTCTCCACAGATGAATGGAACATCATTATTGCTGGAGTAAGCAGCACAGCTCAAAAAAAAAGAAAAGGAATCCTGATCTGAAGATATAACTGCATTCATGGTCCCACTGGAAAAGTTCTTCCTCCTGTTCAGGTGGAACTTCCTGTGCATCAGTTTCTGCCCTTTCAGATTCCATAGGAGCAATTACAAGTTCATTTAGAGTATCCTAGTTTCTGACTGTTTATGTTTTGTTTGGTTTTGTAGTTTTTTTCTTTTTTTTTTTTTTTTTATAATGAAAAAAGAAAATCAAGTAAGAAAACCAAGTTTTTTAACCTGGATTCACAAGATTGTACTGTAGGTTGCAAAGCAAAAATTTTGTGGTTTTCCATGGGAATGTGGAATGTGGAAAAATAATGCAGTGAATTTATGATCAAAGAAAGCCTATAAAGATTACAGAATTTCTGTAATTAATAATTTTAGTATCACACTTCTGGGTTTCTCTTATTCCTGTTCTCTGTGAAGAAATGGCTACCAGAACTATTGTCTTTTATTTTGTTTGCCCCTCAGACCCACTGCAATCTCACTGCCAACTTCTGGTTTGGGCTGAATTGAAATGTGGATTTGATAAAAGATGTCAAGGATTTTACTTGAACAATAGATCGATCAAGTGGCAAGGACTTTTTAATTGAATTTTTTTGTTGTTTTGGGGAAGAAATGCCTCTTTGTCAGAGACAAAGCAGAAAGCTAACTGAGAAAAAAATTCACTGCCAGTGTAGTTATATCCAGAAACAGACAATAGGTAATGATGGTTTATTCAAAGGTGTGAGGACTAATGTCAAAAGCCTTTTAAACCATCAAGCAAAAAGTCAAATAAAACTCTATCTAAATGCATTATTCTTAATTGATTTTCCCAGCTTTGGGCACAATAGTTCCTTATTAGTGCAGAGGTGCAGAGTCACCCCACAGGTCACCCTTCATATCCCTGTTGCTCTGGAACATCACACAAAATGAGCTCTGTGCCTGTTTGGATGTCAGCATGTTTTTATAGCAGGATGGACATTTTCTGGTGCTCTTGTTAAATGCACCATGATAATTATGATCTTATTTTTAAATCCTGTATCTTTGCTGCTTTCTAGTCCAGCTACAGGAGAGAAATGTTGATCCATCTCACTCAGTGTTAGAGTGAAAGAAATGAATTCCTCTTCAGTGATGGATAAAAAGCAAAGAGGGGTGTCTGTGTGCTGAGGTTTTTGTAGGGATTTTTGGTTGGTTTGTTGGGTTTTGGGTTTGTGAATTTTGTGTTGTTTTGGCTTGATTTTTTGGGGCTTTTTGTTCTTTTGGTTTTTTTTTAATTTAATGATGACTCTAGATTTCTGATTTGGGAGTGGAGGAGGAAAACTTGCAATACATGGGAACATGGATTATAAATATTATGAAATTGATACTTGTAACAGAGAAATCTTTTTTGATATTATCTTCAATGATGCTGAGTCCAAACAATCACAATGGGTTTTTTGTGAAGAAAAGTCAATTAATGGGTTATTTATGTATCTTTGTTTTTCCTAGAGTGAGCATACATTGTATAAAATACAAATTCTGGATTATCCCTAATGTAAATCTTTTGAGATGCTTCTAAGCAGGCCAATGGAAATCTGTCCTGCTTTTCATCCCAGGCAAATTTATAACCTGTCTCTCCATTGGATTTCAGTAGTTTTGTTTTAAATAATCTCTAAATATATAATTAAATTTTTCTTAATAAGGAAAAAAAATCGAAAAAGCAATATGCAGTGGTCAGTGATCCTGTTATTGTAAGGATGTTGATAAGAGGCAATCTTTGGTTTAAATGGTTTCATTCTGCTTTTAACCTTTGCATCCTGCTCAGTTTCATTTTAGAGTCACATCCTAATACTGATGCTCCATTTCAGTTAATCAAAGGACAAATATTGATGAGTTACAGCCCATGTCAGCAGGAAACAGAAGAACAACACTTAATACCAGTTATGTTTATAGATAGAAACCTAATCATAGAAGAACAAATAAATGTACAGATTTTAACAGCCTGGGCAGAACACAAATGCTTTATAGGATGGCTGATAGTATAAATGACATAAAAAATTATTTCTGAATTAGTCTGTAAACTTTCTTTGCTGAATTTAAGCTGAATTGAGGTTTTCACTTTTCTTTCAGGGTGACATTGGGACATTCAGTGAGGCAAAGTGAAGCACCTTGAACTGCTGGGTACTGAACTGCTGTTGAATATCCTGCCCTGTTTCATTAAGTATTTATTCAATTCAGTGACTTCTGCTGAAAACTGGAAATGAAATAACAACTCCTCTTTCTTCTAATACTCTACAGAGAAACACAGGTATGAAAATGATCCCAAAGCACTTTGTTAAAACAAAAACCACAAGAGAGATTGAGGAATCTGTGATTCTGTGAATCTCTCAAGGTTGTTGTTGTTATTTCTTTATTTTTTCCAAAAGTAATTAGTTTTATAAATAGCAAATGAGCATTTATTTTCCTTTGTCTTCCTTGTGCAAATCCTTTCACACCTCCTGGATTGTGCATGTGCCTTGCCCTGACTCCCAGGAGCATTTGCAGGTGTGTTCTCAGAAGGGCAAAATTGGTGCCTTGGTGCAGTTGTCCCCCTGCTTCTCAACATCTTTGCAATAATTACACTGGCTGGGTTTTTATCTCTGAAGAGCCCTAGGGGATGGTGTAGCAAATAATGACATTTAACAAGTGGGGTTTTTTGAGTTTTTAAGTCATGCTTTGTGGCAAGTACTGTTTCTGAGGGAAGAGAGAGAGAACAGTCGAGACAAATGAAAAGAAGGAATAAGAAATGAGATTGGTATCTTGTCAAGAAAAGATCCTTATGTTTTCCCTTGTTCAAGTTAGAAAATTCTGAGCCCTGTTTTTAATCCCCAGCTCACAGCAGCAGAACTCCAGGTAGTTATTTCTATAATCTGTTTGACATAAAGGAAGGTTCACCCTAAAGAGACACTCCTCATAAACACTGAGCACCAGAAATACTGTTCATATTAAATTGAACCACATGGATAATACAGGAGTCATGAATTGAAGTTATCACTGGAATTTGGAGCAATGGCAGTATTTCAGCCATGAAATAACAACTTGGCTTTATTTCTGGAAACAGAAAGTTATTAAGTTTTAAATCATATTGCTGCCTGGCTCAGATGCATTTCTGGCTCCCCAGCCATGCAGACATGTCTTGACAGTGCTGTGCTGCCCCAGAATTGTTGGAATTGTTTCTCAGGGGCCTCAGCCCAGTGCTGTGAGATAGTTGAGCTGTGCTAAAATGGCACTGCCAGGCTGGGTAGAGGTGCCACTGTTTGTGGAGTTTGTGAGGTGCATTGTCCACCCATGTTGTGTTTGTTTCTGCAGCCCTGGAAAAGGGGGTATCAGAGCAGTTATTAAAGCTGAATAGTTCTGGTTTATTCACAGTAAACACTTGATTTCATGCTTATATATCAAAGACAGAATATTATTTTTAGGTTCCAAACAGTTTATTTGCCTATTTGATCAATTTAATTTTGTTGTTCAACATGGTAAATTGTCCATAGGGGTGTTTGCAGCATTTTCCCCCTGCTCTGCTCTCAGGGATGTTTTTAGCAAGGATTGGTTTTCATGCTCAGCAGTTCCCCTTGCCCCTTGCTTTGCTGCTTCACTGGAATGTTCTAACTGGAAAACTGCAATATTTCTGGAGCTTTCAGTGTGCTAAGTGCTCAGCTCAGGGGCCAAGTGGGGGCCAGCTGTGCAACTGCAGCAGCACAAGGAGAAATGAGTGCATGCTGCATTTTATTTGTGGGAAAAGCTGCTCCCTGCATCATCCCTGCCAGGCCATTGGAAAAGCTCTGGTTGTACAGTTGGGCTCTCTTGCTCTTGGAGCAGTGGGGTTTACTTTTTGTCCAGCTGGCAGAATATTTCACAGATCCTGCTTGGGATTTTTCACTTGCCTGAGTTTTCTTCTGTTTTACCCTCAGTTCCATGGTCAGGACTGCAATCCTTCTCAGGTTTCCTTTTGGGAACTCCTTGGTTCCTGTGAAAATGCTCCAAAGTCTTTTTTAACATGCTTTTGTTTCCTGGTTTGCTCTTTTTAAAGTCCCCTAGAATAATACAGTGTATTGCTGATTCACACTGGGGCTCACTGTAATGATCCCTGGGGTGATTTTTTTCCTTGGGTTGAATTTTGTGGCTTTTTAGTTTGTTCCATTTTTGTTTGCTTGGTTTGGATTTTGACAAGGAAAGCCATCATAGAACCAAACAACCTTTGTGGTGAAATAAGTAGTCCAGCAAGTTCTGTGTTCTATATTTTGGGTTTGAAAGATGAAGAATTCAGTCAGAGAACAGAGATGAGTTGAACAATGTGCAGTTCCCTCCATCCAGGAATGTTCACCATGACAGTGGTGCAAGTTCAGCTGTGCCCATAACCAAGGTGATTCTTGCTGTCCTTCCAGAATTCTGCCCAGTGACAGAGAGACTTTATTCTATTGATGAAGCTGCTTTCAGTGGCAGGACATCACTTTTACCTGCACTGGTGCATAACAGATGTCACTGGCACAGGGAGTGTGGCCCACGTTGGGCACAGTCCCAGCTGAGCCTCCCCAGTCAGGGCTTTATTCAGGGAGGAAACAAAGTCTGAACTGGTTCCACTGCTGCCCCTTGAATCCACCTGTTCTGCAGTGAGTCCAGTGTGGGAGTTAAAGCTCCATTAGTCCAGTGCATCAGCTGCTAGAGCCCTGCTGAGCACAAAATCCCAAAGCCAGAGTCATGGTCTGAGAACCACGGCCCTGGGTTTAGCAGGATGGCTGCTAATCAGGAGCTCTAATAAATGACATTTCACCTGTTCACTGTCATTCTCAGCCCAGCACACCATCAATGCTTGAAGTGCTTCATTAGTGCTCCAGCTCTGGTTTGCTTCCCTTTCTCTACAGCAAAGAATGCACGGGAAGAGCTCTTGCCAAGGGCCTGCTCTGCAGAAGCAGCTCCCTGAACTCCCTTCCAAATATTGAATTGCACTGACCTTTTTTGGCTTCTTTTCTTCTCCTCGATGCACTTTCCTTCCATGAGAATAGTTCTGGAGTTCTGTGGCTGTGCTGTCACCCTTCATTCAGTCACTGCTGGATGGAAACAGGCACTCCTTGCAGCTGTCCTTGTAAATCAGGGTGCAAAACAGCAAACAGGAGAGGGGCAAAGGGAGAAACAGGCAGGAGACAGCTAAGGAGGTAAAGGGAGCTTGGCAAAAGTGTTGGAGAAAAGCAGAGAGGAGAGAAATCCTGCAGGGCCAGAGAAAGGCTCAGAGCACTGAGGGGCAGCTGATGTTCTTGCTGTGCTGGTCAGTGGCACTGGCCATGGGGGGTGGCTTTTTTCCCTCAATTCCTTGGAATTTAGTCCACCTAGTGTGAACTATCTGTCCATCAAATCTTGTTTAATTATTATTTTGTATTTAATAAGTGCCAAAAGATTTGTTGCTGAATGTTTAGAGGTTTTTCCCCCTTAAAAAATTGCACACCAGTTTAAAGCAGAGCTAGCCCCACTGAGAGAAATGGGATCTGAGTTTGGAATTTTAGAACTGCAGAAGGTGACTGCTTATGTAACAGCACAACAAAGCTGGTGCAGGTTTCCTTATCCAGAATTCCCTCTGCTTTCTCCTTTCCAGTTTACTCCAACACTGAGCTTCAAGCAAATCCCAGAGGTTGCATTCTAAGAGCTGTGCAGAGAATTTGGGCAGAGAACTGTGCTTCCATACCCACCTGCATCATCCAAGCAATAGCAGGTAAGATGCTTGTTTCTTGGATTTCATGCCCCAGGAGTGAAATTCCTGAGTAGAGCTTGTAGGTTTGTGACCCTTTGGAGTTGCTGAAGATCCAGGTGTGTTGCCTGGTGCCTGGATTAGAATGCCAGTCCCATTTGAAGCAGAAAGAAATGTGTTATCCAAAAAGTGAGTCTGGGTGCTGCACCTGCCTGGCCCCCCTGCACCTGCTCACCCTTGGAAAGCTCTGCAAGATTTTTTGAGTTAGGGAGGCACTGGGGAGTTTGTTTGCAAGGGAAACTACATGGAGGGGAAAAAAAGCTGGGATGGGGGGACAGAAAGAGGAGCCCTTCTGTGCCTGCTGTCTCTGTTTCAAGCTCTGAGGGTGTCACTCCTGTCCTGAGGGTTCAAAGGGATAATAGAAAAAAGGATTTTCATTGCCTTGTGCACAGGAGCTGTGCTAGTCCCAGTTTAAAGAGAGGTGAAAAGGGAGAGAGGGAGCTGAATGCTTACCTTATATCCTGGAGAAATTGTTCATTGCTGTGCAATGCTGCCTCTGTCCTGTGCCAAGATGACTGGGACCTGGGCTGACAACAATTCAAAACCTCTGTTTATTTTCATTCTAATAGTTTTTATTCTGGCTGTTTTTCTTCTGCCAGTGCTTTCTCAGTAATAGTAGATTGTTGTACATAATTCCTGCCAGAACTGAAATATACCCTTCCTTCTTTTCCCTGTTTGACAGCCTAAGTAAAACCACAGTGTGTATTTTTTTCTATATGATATAATAGCCTAAGAGCTCCTAACTCTCACACATGAATAATTTCTATTCTAATTGGAAAACAGATGAATTATCTGTGCAAGTCATAAAAGAAAAAGGAATAAGATAAAGGAGTAAAATCAAAGGTAAGAATTTGTTTTTTTCTTGACAGAACTGTGATCTTTCCCAGAAAATGCAGGAGGGAATAACCCCACACAAGCCACTCCCCCTGAAAGAAGCCAAAGCCCCTTGGAGGATTGCAGCTCATCCCTGCTGTCATCTCCAGCAATCTCTGGGCACTGAGATGAGATGATCTTGCAATCTGCTCTGGGACAGCAGGAGGGCAGCCAGATTTGACAGATCCTTCACTTCCAGCTGGACTTTTCCAAGCCTCCAGGACTTCACTCCTGCTTCAGACAAGTTCTCCTATGAACTGCAAAACTCACTTCTGATTTCCTTCTCATTTCTGGAAAACCATGGAGCTTCTCAGCAACCCTGGTGAGTCCCAGTCTGTTTCCTGGCTCCGCATTGTTATCCTTCCCTCACTGGATGGTGTGCTGGCTTTTCTAAATCCTGGGGGAATAGATGCCTTGGCTGTGCCCTGAGGAACAGGGAATGGAGCACAGGTCTCACAGGAGCAAGAGAGCAGAGAGGGTGCACAAGGTAATCAGCTCCTCCATCCCTCCCCAAACATCCCAGATCATCCTGGCTCTGGGGAAATATCACTTATACAAAGCCTTGGGGTGATTGTACCAAATTCTAGTACTGGATAACAAAGATAATGATGGGGGGGGAAACAAGAAACCCCCAGCAGCTTTTTGCATAACAAACTTGCACAGGTATAACTTGTGAATCTCTTCTTTGTGTCTAAGGTTGCCCATTCTCCCTAAAGCAGAGAAACAAAGCAGGCAGCAGTAAAGAAGCTGTCTGGGGTACAAGACACTGCCTCCTGCCAGCAAAGCTATTTAGTGTCCATCTCTATTCCATCCAGCTGTAGCCAATTGCACAGTTATGGTAACAGTGCCCTCCACAGGAATTTGGGAGGGATTATAACACTCAGAGCTAATGCAAAAGATGTTCTAGAAATGAGTGCAACAGGAAAATGGAATGTTATTAAAATGATAAAATACTTGAACTTCAGGGGTACAAAATCTCAGTGTCAAAGCTCTTTCTCTTTTGCAGGCACATTTACATCTAAGGAAAGCACAGGCTGCTTCCAGTAGGCTTCTTCACAGCCTGATAGCAAAGGTGAAGTTTGCCTAACTCCATTTGCATCAGGGATATAAAAGCAGATGAAGCAAGTGAAGAATGGGAGAGCTATTCCTAGACTGCAGCAGACACCAGCAATGAATTATGAGAGGGCTCCAGCCTCAGCCTGGCACGGCTGGATTTTTCCTTGCACCTGCCTCAATTAACTGAGCTTTGAGCTTTTATGGTTGTGACTTGGTGTTCTCACTGGGGCAATTGGAAATAATTTTAGTATTCTTAGAAAGGAGTAGAAATATGCAGCTAAAAGTCTCACCTGTGTCCCCTGTAAGTTATCCCAGTTTTGCCCAGCAAGGAGCTGCACTGAAGTCAGGCAGGGGAAATGACATCAGGGAACAGCTGTAAAGGTAAAGGCAGAAAGAGAAGATTTACCAGCAAAGGGCAGGGAAGGGGAAAGGGGTCAGAAAACATTTCTGTGGTCTAATGAACAATAATTTCTGTTTCCCCAGTGAGAAGAACAGACTCCCAGCCAGTCAGGCCTGACTGTCCCCTGCAGCGAGGGCTC
Organism: Erithacus rubecula; assembly: GCF_903797595.1. Lineage (NCBI taxonomy): Eukaryota > Metazoa > Chordata > Aves > Passeriformes > Muscicapidae > Erithacus > Erithacus rubecula. The sequence continues at coordinate 23,605 of NW_027635484.1, read as the reverse complement.
AGCACACATGCACAGAGACAAGTGCAGCAGCTGAAAGGAAAAAGAAGAAGCAGAAGAAAAAGGTAATTTCTTTTGTTTCCAAGTTGCTTGCAGTTCTTCAAGCCCTAGCAGCATTTGCTCTTGGTTTGGGCTGGGTGAATGATGAGCCCTGGGCACAGCTGATGCCATTCACTCAGCTGGAAGCCCGGGGTGGCTCAGAGGGGACACAGAAGTGTTTGTGTAGGACAATGCCAGGGGATGCCAAGGGCAGCCAGGTGGCATTTGGAGGGGATTGCTGAGGGGCCTGAAGGGAGCCCAGCAGACAGTTTCCCTGGGAAAGGCCAGGCCCCTGGGCAGAGCAGGCAGGGCTCTGCAGGGGCAGCAGGGAGGGCTCAGCTCTGGGCACTCTCTGTGTCCCCCTGGGCTGGCACAGGCAGCCAGGAAGGGAGGAGAGGCTCCCTGGGGATGAGGCAGAGAGAGCCAGCAGGGGAGCGGCCTCGGGCTGCAGAGGGGCAGCAGAAAGGCAAAGGGACCTGCCTGGCCACTGTGGGCAGCAGGATGGACACTGGGCTGAGCAGGGCAGGGCAGGAGGGGCTCTGAGCTCATCTGCAGGGACACAGGGAGGGCATGTTTGGGAGGGAAGAGCTGAGGGGATGAGTTCACTCACCCTGGCACCACTTGTGTTTGCACAAGGTGGCACCAGAGGGGAAGGTCAGAGCCAGCCCTGCTTGACCTCTGAATTCCTGGATCAGTTTCAGAAGCTGCCAGATGAGGGATTAAAAATACACAAGGATGAAACCAAGAGCAATAATGAGGTAAGTGGGACTCCATTACACTGTTGTCATAGAATTCATACCAGAGTTCTGATGACAACAATGCAGTTCTTCATTTGTGTTAGTCACTGAGTGGGATTTGGGGTGTGTCTGGATTTCCAAGCCCTCATGGTGGCCCTGACACTGCTCAGGTGGCAAAAGCAGAGTCGGAGCTCCTGGCAGTGCACAGGGTGTGTTCCCCCAGAGTGGGTTGTGGAGGAATTGTTTGGGACTTGGCTTGTCCCTCTGGGTGATCACAGCCCAGTTGCTGTGATTTGTACAGTTCCAAACATTTGACTGCCCAAACTGCCCAGCCCAGGGGCTTGAGCTGACAGGGCAGCACAAAGATTGTTCTCTGTGCAGCGCCCAGATTTGGGCTCACTGTCAGCTTTGCTGGTTCCCATGAATTATCCCACAGCCCCCAGCTCCCTGCTCAGTTCCTGCTGCCATAACCTCACAGTGCCTCATGGAGGGTGGATATTCCCATGCAGAGCTGCTGCTTGAACATCAGCTGTGCCAGGAACCAGCAGAGCTCCCAAGGAACCTCAGCAGCATGGGGACAGGGACAGGTGTGTATTGCAAAGAATTTGCTATTTCAGACCCTCATCCCCAGCCCCAGCCATGTCCCTGGGGGCCCTTGACAGAGTTGCTGGAGTTCAGCTGATGCAGCCCCCTGAGCTGGGCTCCAGGTGATATTCCCAAGCAGGAGAAGGCAGGGCCAGGGGCGCTCCCAGCCCGTGCCAAGGCAGCTCCCCGTGCCCAGGGGAGGACATCTCTCCCTGCAGCAGCTCAGCTCCTTCCAGAGCCTCAGCAGGGGCCTCTGCAGGTTCTTTTCCCTCAGCACAGGCTGCACATCCCTGCCTTCAGCACACCTCCAGCGGGACCCACCTGGGAAAGCTTTCCATCCCTTCTGCACCTCCAGCTGGCTCCCTGGAAACTCCCACCTGCATCCAGACACAACTTCATGCCACCCAAACCCCTGGTCTGAAGGCACCTCTGCAGGCTGTTGGCTGGGATTTAGTACCTGTGAGGGAAGATGGCCTTGGCTTTAGTGCTGCTGCTGCTGCTGCTGCTGGGTGATGGGCTCAGGCTGGAAGGGAAGGGATTTGGGGTGGGCAGGACATACCTGGCAGCTGCCTGGCAGCTCTGGGAGGCTGGAACCAGGAATTGCCGCGTGAGCCCCTGGGCACGCAGCCCCTGCTGCCATCCCCAGGAAAGGGCAGCTGTTCCTGGGGCTGCTTCTGGGCTGTCAGTGGCTGTGGCCAGGCTGCAGCATCTCCAGGAGCCCGTTGAGAGCAGCCCCTGGCCCAGGAGCCACGGGCAGCCCTGGAGCCGTGTCCGTGGCAGCGCCGGCCGGGCCCCCAGCGCCCATCCCGGGCCGTGTGCTGGGCACGGGCAGGACACTGCAGGCACAGCCCCTCCCTGAGAGCCCCAGGGCAGGAGGGGCTGGTGCCTGCCAGGGGCTCCTGGCCTCCTCCTGCCCCCGTTCCCTGCAGCTGGGACACACACAGACACCAAGGAACATTGCTGGCAGCCAGCAGGAGACACCGAGGCCTCTGCGCAGCTCTGGGCCACAAGAGCAGCCCCAGCTCCAGCAGCTGCCTTCATTTTGGCAACACTCACCTGCAGCAAATGCCACCTGCCCCTCTCCAGAAGAGCTCTGGCCATGCAGCAAGGGAAGCCTCAGGACTCCTCCTGCTCATGTTTCTCCCTGCAAAGAAACATGGCAAGAGCAAATCTGCAGCTGCTGGGTAAACCCTGGAAAGGGGCAGGAAAATCAGGGTTATGGGAAGAGTTTGGTGCTGTCCTGTCAGCTGCCAGCCAGTTCTGCCCTACAGCCAGGGCAGGGGCTGGTGTGTGAAGCAGCTTCAGCAGAAGAGAAGGAGCTGCAGTTCCCTCGCTGGTGCCAAGGATTCCTGCACCTGGGGAGGTTCATACCTGGGATGCAGAGACCGGCTCAGTCAGTTGGAGCAGAGTCCTGGTACTGCCCAGCTTGTGAGCTCAATTCTCCCACGGGCTGTGTCCTCCAGAGTCAGATTCCAGCGAGCTCTCTCAACCCCACTACATCCTGCCATCTGGAAATAAAACAAAAGCTTTCAATAAAAGTTTCAATGAAATGTCTGGCCGGTGCAGAGCTTTTTTGGGTTGCAGAGCAAGGGGGAGGGGGAGCATCTCACCCGGCAGGTGCAGCAGAAGCAGCCCGAGTGGAGCCGTGCCCGGCCCCGGCCGAGCGGCTCCTGCCGCGCTCCAGCCCCGCTCGCTGCGCAGGGTTCCGGGCAGGAGCCCCGGGCTGTGCGGGCACGGGGAACGGGGAGCCGGGCGCTGCTCCCCGCTCGGGGCTGCGGGGCCTCCGCACAGCGCGGGACGGGGGCAGCGGCAGCGGCGGCGTTTGGGGCTCCCGGGGCCGGCACGGCGCTCCCCGTGCCCCGGCCGCTTCCAGCCGCGATGCGGCGTCCGCACGGGGAGATGCCGCCGCCGCTGTCCCGGGCGCGGTTCCCGGCACAGCCCCGGCTCCCCGCGGCCGCAGCGGGATCGTGCCCGGAGTCCCGCGGCCGCCGGGCCGGAGCGGCAGCGCCGGGCTCGGCCCCAGCGCCCGTCCGGGGCGGCTGCTGCTGCTGCTGCTGCTGCTGCTGCTGCCCGCGGCGATCCCGGTGCCGATCCCGTCCCCGATCCCGGCCCGGGGAGAGGCGGCACCGCTCGGAACCCCCAGCGACAGCGGCAGAAGCCCGAGCCGAGCCCCGGTCCCAGCTGAGCACCGCGGGCTCCGCGCAGCGCTGGGTCGAGCTGGGCGCAGCGATCCGGACGAGCATCCCGCAGCATCCCGGCAGAAGCGATCCCGTATGGAGCGGGGCGGGAGCGGATCGGCCGCTTTTAAAGGGCGCGGGAGGGGCGGGGCCGGGGTGGGCGGGGCCTGCACAGGTGCGCGAGGCGGAAGCTGCACAGGTGTGCGGGGCCCCAGAGCGCATGCGCGGGGCGGGGCTGAGGGGGATTTAAGCGGCGGCGCGAGCCCGGCGGAGCCATTTGCTCGTCGAGGTCGTGGTGCGCGGGTCGGGCTCTGTCTCTCTTTTTCTCTATATTTATGGTTTTTTTGCTTTTTTTTCTTTTTCTTGTTTCTCCTCTATTCTTCCCTCCCTTCCTCCCCTCCCCTACCCCCCACACCCCCCTCCCACCCTGGCCCCTCCCCTCGGGACGGGCCCCTCCCCCTGGCCCCACTCCAGGACCCGCCCCCGGACGGGGCCCGGGGAAGGGAGGGAGGGAGGGGCGGGTGGGGGGGCAGGACTGGAGGGGACGCGGGGTTTTTTAAATTTTTTTTTTTTTAATGTGTACATACGCCATGCAGAGTGACATGACCCCCTCGGCTTCCCCCCCCACCCCGCCCACCCCTCCCTCCCTCCCCCGGGCCCCGTCCGGGGGCGGGTCCTGGGGTGGGGCCAGGGGGAGGGGCCCGTCCCGAGGGGAGGGGCCAGGGTGGGAGGGGTCAAGGGGGACGGACTCCCCCGACCCCTCCCACCCCGGCCCCTCCCCCCGGAGGGGCCCCGCCCCCCCAAGGGTTCCCCATTGGAGGGGGCCCTCCCCCCCCCCCCCGCCTAACCCCGCCCACCCCCCGGGACCCCCTCCTAGTGAGAGGGTCCCATCCTGAACCCCCCACCCCGGGACCCCCCGTGTGATGTAGGGAAAGCCGGAACCCCGGCGGTGTCGGGCCGTGTATTGGACCGGAATGGGGACCCCCGCAGAGCGGGCGGTCCCCGTGTGGGGCTGCAGGGACCGTGGGGGGCGCTGGCTCAGGGCACGACGGCCTTTATTATCCGGCACCCCGAACCCTGCCGTGCGGGGGAAAAAAAAAAAAAAAAAAAAAAAAAAATGGGGACGGAGGATGGGAGTGGGGGGCAGCGGGGAGAGAGCCCGGGGACCCCAGGGTTGGGGGAGAAGGAACGGTAGAAGGAACAGCAGAAGGAAAAAGGAATAGGGTAGGGTAGGGTAGAATAGGGTAGGGTAGGGTGTGTATAGGTAGGGGGCGGGGTATGGGGTGGGCGGGGCCGCCGGGCGGGGCCGGCCGCCGGGCCGGGGGGGACGGAAGGGAGAATTTGGGGGGGAGGGAGGGGAGGGCTAGGGGGGAGAGGGGGGGTGTGGGGGGTAGGGGAGGGGAGGAAGGGAGGGAAGAATAGAGGAGAAACAAGAAAAAGAAAAAAAAGCAAAAAAACCATAAATATAGAGAAAAAGAGAGACAGAGCCCGACCCGCGCACCACGACCTCGACGAGCAAATGGCTCCGCCGGGCTCGCGCCGCCGCTTAAATCCCCCTCAGCCCCGCCCCGCGCATGCGCTCTGGGGCCCCGCACACCTGTGCAGCTTCCGCCTCGCGCACCTGTGCAGGCCCCGCCCACCCCGGCCCCGCCCCTCCCGCGCCCTTTAAAAGCGGCCGATCCGCTCCCGCCCCGCTCCATACGGGATCGCTTCTGCCGGGATGCTGCGGGATGCTCGTCCGGATCGCTGCGCCCAGCTCGACCCAGCGCTGCGCGGAGCCCGCGGTGCTCAGCTGGGACTGGGGCTCGGCTCGGGCTTCTGCCGGTGTCGCTGGGGGTTCCGAGCGGTGCCGCCTCTCCCCGGGCCGGGATCGGGGCCGGGATCGGCACCGGGATCGCCGCGGGCAGCAGCAGCAGCAGCAGCAGCAGCCGCCCCGGACGGGCGCTGGGGCCGAGCCCGGCGCTGCCGCTCCGGCCCGGCGGCCGCGGGACTCCGGGCACGATCCCGCTGCGGCCGCGGGGAGCCGGGGCTGTGCCGGGAACCGCGCCCGGGACAGCGGCGGCGGCATCTCCCCGTGCGGACGCCGCATCGCGGCTGGAAGCGGCCGGGGCACGGGGAGCGCCGTGCCGGCCCCGGGAGCCCCAAACGCCGCCGCTGCCGCTGCCCCCGTCCCGCGCTGTGCGGAGGCCCCGCAGCCCCGAGCGGGGAGCAGCGCCCGGCTCCCCGTTCCCCGTGCCCGCACAGCCCGGGGCTCCTGCCCGGAACCCTGCGCAGCGAGCGGGGCTGGAGCGCGGCAGGAGCCGCTCGGCCGGGGCCGGGCACGGCTCCACTCGGGCTGCTTCTGCTGCACCTGCCGGGTGAGATGCTCCCCCTCCCCCTTGCTCTGCAACCCAAAAAAGCTCTGCACCGGCCAGACATTTCATTGAAACTTTTATTGAAAGCTTTTGTTTTATTTCCAGATGGCAGGATGTAGTGGGGTTGAGAGAGCTCGCTGGAATCTGACTCTGGAGGACACAGCCCGTGGGAGAATTGAGCTCACAAGCTGGGCAGTACCAGGACTCTGCTCCAACTGACTGAGCCGGTCTCTGCATCCCAGGTATGAACCTCCCCAGGTGCAGGAATCCTTGGCACCAGCGAGGGAACTGCAGCTCCTTCTCTTCTGCTGAAGCTGCTTCACACACCAGCCCCTGCCCTGGCTGTAGGGCAGAACTGGCTGGCAGCTGACAGGACAGCACCAAACTCTTCCCATAACCCTGATTTTCCTGCCCCTTTCCAGGGTTTACCCAGCAGCTGCAGATTTGCTCTTGCCATGTTTCTTTGCAGGGAGAAACATGAGCAGGAGGAGTCCTGAGGCTTCCCTTGCTGCATGGCCAGAGCTCTTCTGGAGAGGGGCAGGTGGCATTTGCTGCAGGTGAGTGTTGCCAAAATGAAGGCAGCTGCTGGAGCTGGGGCTGCTCTTGTGGCCCAGAGCTGCGCAGAGGCCTCGGTGTCTCCTGCTGGCTGCCAGCAATGTTCCTTGGTGTCTGTGTGTGTCCCAGCTGCAGGGAACGGGGGCAGGAGGAGGCCAGGAGCCCCTGGCAGGCACCAGCCCCTCCTGCCCTGGGGCTCTCAGGGAGGGGCTGTGCCTGCAGTGTCCTGCCCGTGCCCAGCACACGGCCCGGGATGGGCGCTGGGGGCCCGGCCGGCGCTGCCACGGACACGGCTCCAGGGCTGCCCGTGGCTCCTGGGCCAGGGGCTGCTCTCAACGGGCTCCTGGAGATGCTGCAGCCTGGCCACAGCCACTGACAGCCCAGAAGCAGCCCCAGGAACAGCTGCCCTTTCCTGGGGATGGCAGCAGGGGCTGCGTGCCCAGGGGCTCACGCGGCAATTCCTGGTTCCAGCCTCCCAGAGCTGCCAGGCAGCTGCCAGGTATGTCCTGCCCACCCCAAATCCCTTCCCTTCCAGCCTGAGCCCATCACCCAGCAGCAGCAGCAGCACTAAAGCCAAGGCCATCTTCCCTCACAGGTACTAAATCCCAGCCAACAGCCTGCAGAGGTGCCTTCAGACCAGGGGTTTGGGTGGCATGAAGTTGTGTCTGGATGCAGGTGGGAGTTTCCAGGGAGCCAGCTGGAGGTGCAGAAGGGATGGAAAGCTTTCCCAGGTGGGTCCCGCTGGAGGTGTGCTGAAGGCAGGGATGTGCAGCCTGTGCTGAGGGAAAAGAACCTGCAGAGGCCCCTGCTGAGGCTCTGGAAGGAGCTGAGCTGCTGCAGGGAGAGATGTCCTCCCCTGGGCACGGGGAGCTGCCTTGGCACGGGCTGGGAGCGCCCCTGGCCCTGCCTTCTCCTGCTTGGGAATATCACCTGGAGCCCAGCTCAGGGGGCTGCATCAGCTGAACTCCAGCAACTCTGTCAAGGGCCCCCAGGGACATGGCTGGGGCTGGGGATGAGGGTCTGAAATAGCAAATTCTTTGCAATACACACCTGTCCCTGTCCCCATGCTGCTGAGGTTCCTTGGGAGCTCTGCTGGTTCCTGGCACAGCTGATGTTCAAGCAGCAGCTCTGCATGGGAATATCCACCCTCCATGAGGCACTGTGAGGTTATGGCAGCAGGAACTGAGCAGGGAGCTGGGGGCTGTGGGATAATTCATGGGAACCAGCAAAGCTGACAGTGAGCCCAAATCTGGGCGCTGCACAGAGAACAATCTTTGTGCTGCCCTGTCAGCTCAAGCCCCTGGGCTGGGCAGTTTGGGCAGTCAAATGTTTGGAACTGTACAAATCACAGCAACTGGGCTGTGATCACCCAGAGGGACAAGCCAAGTCCCAAACAATTCCTCCACAACCCACTCTGGGGGAACACACCCTGTGCACTGCCAGGAGCTCCGACTCTGCTTTTGCCACCTGAGCAGTGTCAGGGCCACCATGAGGGCTTGGAAATCCAGACACACCCCAAATCCCACTCAGTGACTAACACAAATGAAGAACTGCATTGTTGTCATCAGAACTCTGGTATGAATTCTATGACAACAGTGTAATGGAGTCCCACTTACCTCATTATTGCTCTTGGTTTCATCCTTGTGTATTTTTAATCCCTCATCTGGCAGCTTCTGAAACTGATCCAGGAATTCAGAGGTCAAGCAGGGCTGGCTCTGACCTTCCCCTCTGGTGCCACCTTGTGCAAACACAAGTGGTGCCAGGGTGAGTGAACTCATCCCCTCAGCTCTTCCCTCCCAAACATGCCCTCCCTGTGTCCCTGCAGATGAGCTCAGAGCCCCTCCTGCCCTGCCCTGCTCAGCCCAGTGTCCATCCTGCTGCCCACAGTGGCCAGGCAGGTCCCTTTGCCTTTCTGCTGCCCCTCTGCAGCCCGAGGCCGCTCCCCTGCTGGCTCTCTCTGCCTCATCCCCAGGGAGCCTCTCCTCCCTTCCTGGCTGCCTGTGCCAGCCCAGGGGGACACAGAGAGTGCCCAGAGCTGAGCCCTCCCTGCTGCCCCTGCAGAGCCCTGCCTGCTCTGCCCAGGGGCCTGGCCTTTCCCAGGGAAACTGTCTGCTGGGCTCCCTTCAGGCCCCTCAGCAATCCCCTCCAAATGCCACCTGGCTGCCCTTGGCATCCCCTGGCATTGTCCTACACAAACACTTCTGTGTCCCCTCTGAGCCACCCCGGGCTTCCAGCTGAGTGAATGGCATCAGCTGTGCCCAGGGCTCATCATTCACCCAGCCCAAACCAAGAGCAAATGCTGCTAGGGCTTGAAGAACTGCAAGCAACTTGGAAACAAAAGAAATTACCTTTTTCTTCTGCTTCTTCTTTTTCCTTTCAGCTGCTGCACTTGTCTCTGTGCATGTGTGCTGAGCCCTCGCTGCAGGGGACAGTCAGGCCTGACTGGCTGGGAGTCTGTTCTTCTCACTGGGGAAACAGAAATTATTGTTCATTAGACCACAGAAATGTTTTCTGACCCCTTTCCCCTTCCCTGCCCTTTGCTGGTAAATCTTCTCTTTCTGCCTTTACCTTTACAGCTGTTCCCTGATGTCATTTCCCCTGCCTGACTTCAGTGCAGCTCCTTGCTGGGCAAAACTGGGATAACTTACAGGGGACACAGGTGAGACTTTTAGCTGCATATTTCTACTCCTTTCTAAGAATACTAAATTATTTCCAATTGCCCCAGTGAGAACACCAAGTCACAACCATAAAAGCTCAAAGCTCAGTTAATTGAGGCAGGTGCAAGGAAAAATCCAGCCGTGCCAGGCTGAGGCTGGAGCCCTCTCATAATTCATTGCTGGTGTCTGCTGCAGTCTAGGAATAGCTCTCCCATTCTTCACTTGCTTCATCTGCTTTTATATCCCTGATGCAAATGGAGTTAGGCAAACTTCACCTTTGCTATCAGGCTGTGAAGAAGCCTACTGGAAGCAGCCTGTGCTTTCCTTAGATGTAAATGTGCCTGCAAAAGAGAAAGAGCTTTGACACTGAGATTTTGTACCCCTGAAGTTCAAGTATTTTATCATTTTAATAACATTCCATTTTCCTGTTGCACTCATTTCTAGAACATCTTTTGCATTAGCTCTGAGTGTTATAATCCCTCCCAAATTCCTGTGGAGGGCACTGTTACCATAACTGTGCAATTGGCTACAGCTGGATGGAATAGAGATGGACACTAAATAGCTTTGCTGGCAGGAGGCAGTGTCTTGTACCCCAGACAGCTTCTTTACTGCTGCCTGCTTTGTTTCTCTGCTTTAGGGAGAATGGGCAACCTTAGACACAAAGAAGAGATTCACAAGTTATACCTGTGCAAGTTTGTTATGCAAAAAGCTGCTGGGGGTTTCTTGTTTCCCCCCCCATCATTATCTTTGTTATCCAGTACTAGAATTTGGTACAATCACCCCAAGGCTTTGTATAAGTGATATTTCCCCAGAGCCAGGATGATCTGGGATGTTTGGGGAGGGATGGAGGAGCTGATTACCTTGTGCACCCTCTCTGCTCTCTTGCTCCTGTGAGACCTGTGCTCCATTCCCTGTTCCTCAGGGCACAGCCAAGGCATCTATTCCCCCAGGATTTAGAAAAGCCAGCACACCATCCAGTGAGGGAAGGATAACAATGCGGAGCCAGGAAACAGACTGGGACTCACCAGGGTTGCTGAGAAGCTCCATGGTTTTCCAGAAATGAGAAGGAAATCAGAAGTGAGTTTTGCAGTTCATAGGAGAACTTGTTTGAAGCAGGAGTGAAGTCCTGGAGGCTTGGAAAAGTCCAGCTGGAAGTGAAGGATCTGTCAAATCTGGCTGCCCTCCTGCTGTCCCAGAGCAGATTGCAAGATCATCTCATCTCAGTGCCCAGAGATTGCTGGAGATGACAGCAGGGATGAGCTGCAATCCTCCAAGGGGCTTTGGCTTCTTTCAGGGGGAGTGGCTTGTGTGGGGTTATTCCCTCCTGCATTTTCTGGGAAAGATCACAGTTCTGTCAAGAAAAAAACAAATTCTTACCTTTGATTTTACTCCTTTATCTTATTTCTTTTTCTTTTATGACTTGCACAGATAGTTCATCTGTTTTCCAATTAGAATAGAAATTATTCATGTGTGAGAGTTAGGAGCTCTAAGGCTATTATATCATAGAGAAAAAAATGCACACTGTGGTTTTACTTAGGCTGTCAAACAAGGAAAAGAAGGAAGGGTGTATTTCAGTTCTGGCAGGAATTATGTACAACAATCTACTATTACTGAGAAAGCACTGGCAAAAGAAAAACAGCCAGAATAAAAACTATTAGAATGAAAATAAACAGAGGTTTTGAATTGTTGTCAGCCCAGGGCCCAGTCATCTTGGCACAGGACAGAGGCAGCATTGCACAGCAATGAACAATTTCTCCAGGATATAAGGTAAGCATTCAGCTCCCTCTCTCCCTTTTCACCTCTCTTTAAACTGGGACTAGCACAGCTCCTGTGCACAAGGCAATGAAAATCCATTTTTCTATTATCCCTTTGAACCCTCAGGACAGGAGTGACACCCTCAGAGCTTGAAACAGAGACAGCAGGCACAGAAGGGCTCCTCTTTCTGTCCCCCCATCGCAGCTTTTTTTCCCCCTCCATGTAGTTTCCCTTGCAAACAAACTCCCCAGTGCCTCCCTAACTCAAAAAATCTTGCAGAGCTTTCCAAGGGTGAGCAGGTGCAGGGGGGCCAGGCAGGTGCAGCACCCAGACTCACTTTTTGGATAACACATTTCTGTCTGTTTCAAATGGGACTGGCATTCTAATCCAGGCACCAGGCAACACACCTGGATCTTCAGCAACTCCAAAGGGTCACAAACCTACAAGCTCTACTCAGGAATTTCACTCCTTGGGCCTGAAATCCAAGAAACAAGCATCTTACCTGCTATTGCTTGGATGATGCAGGTGGGTATGGAAGCACAGTTCTCTGCCCAAATTCTCTGCACAGCTCTTAGAATGCAACCTCTGGGATTTGCTTGAAGCTCAGTGTTGGAGTAAACTGGAAAGGAGAAAGCAGAGGGAATTCTGGATAAGGAAACCTGCACCAGCTTTGTTGTGCTGTTACATAAGCAGTCACCTTCTGCAGTTCTAAAATTCCAAACTCAGATCCCATTTCTCTCAGTGGGGCTAGCTCTGCTTTAAACTGGTGTGCAATTTTTAATGGGGAAAAACCCCTAAACATTCAGCAACAAATCTTTTGGCACTTATTAAATACAACATAACAATTAAACAAGATTTGATGGACAGATAGTTCACACTAGGTGGACTAAATTCCAAGGAATTGAGGGAAAAAAGCCACCCCCCATGGTCAGTGCCACTGACCAGCACAGCAAGAACATCAGCTGCCCCTCAGTGCTCTGAGCCTTTCTCTGGCCCTGCAGGATTTCTCTCCTCTCTGCTTTTCTCCAACATTTTTGCCAAGCTCCCTTTACCTCCTTAGCTGTCTCCTGCCTGTTTCTCCCTTTGCCCCTCTCCTGTTTGCTGTTTTGCACCCTGATTTACAAGGACAGCTGCAAGGAGTGCCTGTTTCCATCCAGCAGTGACTGAATGAAGGGTGACAGCACAGCCACAGAACTCCAGAACTATTCTCATGGAAGGAAAGTGCATCGAGGAGAAGAAAAGAAGCCAAAAAAGGTCAGTGCAATTCAATATTTGGAAGGGAGTTCAGGGAGCTGCTTCTGCAGAGCAGGCCCTTGGCAAGAGCTCTTCCCGTGCATTCTTTGCTGTAGAGAAAGGGAAGCAAACCAGAGCTGGAGCACTAATGAAGCACTTCAAGCATTGATGGTGTGCTGGGCTGAGAATGACAGTGAACAGGTGAAATGTCATTTATTAGAGCTCCTGATTAGCAGCCATCCTGCTAAACCCAGGGCCGTGGTTCTCAGACCATGACTCTGGCTTTGGGATTTTGTGCTCAGCAGGGCTCTAGCAGCTGATGCACTGGACTAATGGAGCTTTAACTCCCACACTGGACTCACTGCAGAACAGGTGGATTCAAGGGGCAGCAGTGGAACCAGTTCAGACTTTGTTTCCTCCCTGAATAAAGCCCTGACTGGGGAGGCTCAGCTGGGACTGTGCCCAACGTGGGCCACACTCCCTGTGCCAGTGACATCTGTTATGCACCAGTGCAGGTAAAAGTGATGTCCTGCCACTGAAAGCAGCTTCATCAATAGAATAAAGTCTCTCTGTCACTGGGCAGAATTCTGGAAGGACAGCAAGAATCACCTCGGTTATGGGCACAGCTGAACTTGCACCACTGTCATGGTGAACGTTCCTGGATGGAGGGAACTGCACATTGTTCAACTCATCTCTGTTCTCTGACTGAATTCTTCATCTTTCAAACCCAAAATATAGAACACAGAACTTGCTGGACTACTTATTTCACCACAAAGGTTGTTTGGTTCTATGATGGCTTTCCTAGTCAAAAACCAAACCAAGCAAACAAAAATGGAACAAACTAAAAAGCCACAAAATTCAACCCAAGGAAAAAAATCACCCCAGGGATCATTACAGTGAGCCCCAGTGTGAATCAGCAATACACTGTATTATTCTAGGGGACTTTAAAAAGAGCAAACCAGGAAACAAAAGCATGTTAAAAAAGACTTTGGAGCATTTTCACAGGAACCAAGGAGTTCCCAAAAGGAAACCAGAGAAGGATTGCAGTCCTGACCATGGAACTGAGGGTAAAACAGAAGAAAACTCAGGCAAGTGAAAAATCCCAAGCAGGATCTGTGAAATATTCTGCCAGCTGGACAAAAAGTAAACCCCACTGCTCCAAGAGCAAGAGAGCCCAACTGTACAACCAGAGCTTTTCCAATGGCCTGGCAGGGATGATGCAGGGAGCAGCTTTTCCCACAAATAAAATGCAGCATGCACTCATTTCTCCTTGTGCTGCTGCAGTTGCACAGCTGGCCCCCACTTGGCCCCTGAGCTGAGCACTTAGCACACTGAAAGCTCCAGAAATATTGCAGTTTTCCAGTTAGAACATTCCAGTGAAGCAGCAAAGCAAGGGGCAAGGGGAACTGCTGAGCATGAAAACCAATCCTTGCTAAAAACATCCCTGAGAGCAGAGCAGGGGGAAATGCTGCAAACACCCCTAAGGAAAATTTACCATGTTGAACAACAAAATTAAATTGATCAAATAGGCAAATAAACATGTTTGGAACCTAAAAATAATATTCTGTCTTTGATATATAAGCATGAAATCAAGTGTTTACTGTGAATAAACCAGAACTATTCAGCTTTAATAACTGCTCTGATACCCCCTTTTCCAGGGCTGCAGAAACAAACACAACATGGGTGGACAATGCACCTCACAAACTCCACAAACAGTGGCACCTCTACCCAGCCTGGCAGTGCCATTTTAGCACAGCTCAACTATCTCACAGCACTGGGCTGAGGCCCCTGAGAAACAATTCCAACAATTCTGGGGCAGCACAGCACTGTCAAGACATGTCTGGGGAGCCAGAAATGCATCTGAGCCAGGCAGCAATATGATTTAAAACTTAATAACTTTCTGTTTCCAGAAATAAAGCCAAGTTGTTATTTCATGGCTGAAATACTGCCATTGCTCCAAATTCCAGTGATAACTTCAATTCATGACTCCTGTATTATCCATGTGGTTCAATTTAATATGAACAGTATTTCTGGTGCTCAGTGTTTATGAGGAGTGTCTCTTTAGGGTGAACCTTCCTTTATGTCAAACAGATGATAGAAATAACTACCTGGAGTTCTGCTGCTGTGAGCTGGGGATTAAAAACAGGGCTCAGAATTTTCTAACTTGAACAAGGGAAAACATAAGATCTTTTCTTGACAAGATACCAATCTCATTTCTTATTCCTTCTTTTCATTTGTCTCGACTGTTCTCTCTCTCTTCCCTCAGAAACAGTACTTGCCACAAAGCATGACTTAAAAACTCAAAAAACCCCACTTGTTAAATGTCATTATTTGCTACACCATCCCCTAGGGCTCTTCAGAGATAAAAACCCAGCCAGTGTAATTATTGCAAAGATGTTGAGAAGCAGGGGGACAACTGCACCAAGGCACCAATTTTGCCCTTCTGAGAACACACCTGCAAATGCTCCTGGGAGTCAGGGCAAGGCACATGCACAATCCAGGAGGTGTGAAAGGATTTGCACAAGGAAGACAAAGGAAAATAAATGCTCATTTGCTATTTATAAAACTAATTACTTTTGGAAAAAATAAAGAAATAACAACAACAACCTTGAGAGATTCACAGAATCACAGATTCCTCAATCTCTCTTGTGGTTTTTGTTTTAACAAAGTGCTTTGGGATCATTTTCATACCTGTGTTTCTCTGTAGAGTATTAGAAGAAAGAGGAGTTGTTATTTCATTTCCAGTTTTCAGCAGAAGTCACTGAATTGAATAAATACTTAATGAAACAGGGCAGGATATTCAACAGCAGTTCAGTACCCAGCAGTTCAAGGTGCTTCACTTTGCCTCACTGAATGTCCCAATGTCACCCTGAAAGAAAAGTGAAAACCTCAATTCAGCTTAAATTCAGCAAAGAAAGTTTACAGACTAATTCAGAAATAATTTTTTATGTCATTTATACTATCAGCCATCCTATAAAGCATTTGTGTTCTGCCCAGGCTGTTAAAATCTGTACATTTATTTGTTCTTCTATGATTAGGTTTCTATCTATAAACATAACTGGTATTAAGTGTTGTTCTTCTGTTTCCTGCTGACATGGGCTGTAACTCATCAATATTTGTCCTTTGATTAACTGAAATGGAGCATCAGTATTAGGATGTGACTCTAAAATGAAACTGAGCAGGATGCAAAGGTTAAAAGCAGAATGAAACCATTTAAACCAAAGATTGCCTCTTATCAACATCCTTACAATAACAGGATCACTGACCACTGCATATTGCTTTTTCGATTTTTTTTCCTTATTAAGAAAAATTTAATTATATATTTAGAGATTATTTAAAACAAAACTACTGAAATCCAATGGAGAGACAGGTTATAAATTTGCCTGGGATGAAAAGCAGGACAGATTTCCATTGGCCTGCTTAGAAGCATCTCAAAGATTTACATTAGGGATAATCCAGAATTTGTATTTTATACAATGTATGCTCACTCTAGGAAAAACAAAGATACATAAATAACCCATTAATTGACTTTTCTTCACAAAAAACCCATTGTGATTGTTTGGACTCAGCATCATTGAAGATAATATCAAAAAATATTTCTCTGTTACAAGTATCAATTTCATAATATTTATAATCCATGTTCCCATGTATTGCAAGTTTTCCTCCTCCACTCCCAAATCAGAAATCTAGAGTCATCATTAAATTAAAAAAAAACCAAAAGAACAAAAAGCCCCAAAAAATCAAGCCAAAACAACACAAAATTCACAAACCCAAAACCCAACAAACCAACCAAAAATCCCTACAAAAACCTCAGCACACAGACACCCCTCTTTGCTTTTTATCCATCACTGAAGAGGAATTCATTTCTTTCACTCTAACACTGAGTGAGATGGATCAACATTTCTCTCCTGTAGCTGGACTAGAAAGCAGCAAAGATACAGGATTTAAAAATAAGATCATAATTATCATGGTGCATTTAACAAGAGCACCAGAAAATGTCCATCCTGCTATAAAAACATGCTGACATCCAAACAGGCACAGAGCTCATTTTGTGTGATGTTCCAGAGCAACAGGGATATGAAGGGTGACCTGTGGGGTGACTCTGCACCTCTGCACTAATAAGGAACTATTGTGCCCAAAGCTGGGAAAATCAATTAAGAATAATGCATTTAGATAGAGTTTTATTTGACTTTTTGCTTGATGGTTTAAAAGGCTTTTGACATTAGTCCTCACACCTTTGAATAAACCATCATTACCTATTGTCTGTTTCTGGATATAACTACACTGGCAGTGAATTTTTTTCTCAGTTAGCTTTCTGCTTTGTCTCTGACAAAGAGGCATTTCTTCCCCAAAACAACAAAACAATTCAATTAAAAAGTCCTTGCCACTTGATCGATCTATTGTTCAAGTAAAATCCTTGACATCTTTTATCAAATCCACATTTCAATTCAGCCCAAACCAGAAGTTGGCAGTGAGATTGCAGTGGGTCTGAGGGGCAAACAAAATAAAAGACAATAGTTCTGGTAGCCATTTCTTCACAGAGAACAGGAATAAGAGAAACCCAGAAGTGTGATACTAAAATTATTAATTACAGAAATTCTGTAATCTTATAGGCTTTCTTTGATCATAAATTCACTGCATTATTTTTCCACATTCCACATTCCCATGGAAAACCACAAAATTTTTGCTTTGCAACCTACAGTACAATCTTGTGAATCCAGGTTAAAAAACTTGGTTTTCTTACTTGATTTTCTTTTTTCATTATAAAAAAAAAAAAAAAAGAAAAAAACTACAAAACCAAACAAAACATAAACAGTCAGAAACTAGGATACTCTAAATGAACTTGTAATTGCTCCTATGGAATCTGAAAGGGCAGAAACTGATGCACAGGAAGTTCCACCTGAACAGGAGGAAGAACTTTTCCAGTGGGACCATGAATGCAGTTATATCTTCAGATCAGGATTCCTTTTCTTTTTTTTTGAGCTGTGCTGCTTACTCCAGCAATAATGATGTTCCATTCATCTGTGGAGACACTGTTAATTTTTTTTTTTTTTTTCAGCTACAGCTAAGTGAGAATTTTATTGGAATATCAGATGACAAAGAGGGAGGGGGAACCAAACCAGGAATCCCCTTTACAGTTCCAGATCAGCTGCTGAGTAAGCAGAATATCTCACACTGGAGCCTCTAATTAAGGCAGTGCCTGGGAACTGCAAAGCTGTGAATGAACAAAATGACAAAAGTAACACAAATTGGACTTAAATTCAGCTCCATACAGCCAATCACTGATATATCCACACCTTCCACAGAGGCCAAGCTCTGCTCTGTGTGAGCCAAGGTGAGTTTTTGTTTCTCTGTGTGGAAATAAAGAACAGCTTGGTTCAATCCTTTGTGACAGACACCAACCCTGAACAGCCCTGAAATGGAGGAAGAAAAAAGAAATACAATAAAATAACCACTGCAGCCTGTTGTCCAGGAGCTATTTCTGATTATACAGCAGGGAAATACAGAAATGCTTTTCTCAAACTCTGTTCTGAATTGCAGCACCTGTTCAATCAGTACCAATGATCAGAGAAAAGAGGGAAGAAAACTGCTACTTATTTACTGAGGATCTTAAAAGCCCAGATGAGAAACTCAGCCAGAGCAAACATCCCATAAACTTGGGGCATTTCTCTGCCTTGTTTTCTACACACACTGCAGCTGAACACTCAGCTGAGATTAGAACCTTGTTTGGTTAAACCAATGCAAACAGATTCTGCCATGGACAATCTTCTCCCAGTGCACAAGTGACAGAATTCAGCTCCCCTCAAACTGGCTACAAACTGCAAAAGCTGCAACTAAAATAAACTACTCTCTAAACCCAAGTGAGCATCCCCCAGGGAGTCTGTGCTCTCCAAAAACATCCATTTATTGAGATGCCATCAGTGGCATCTCAGCCTGGGGCAAAACCACTGAGCATTCCCTTCCTGTGTGGAATCATTGCACAGGCTCCTGCCAGCCAGGATAAAGCACTTGAGGAAACATCTTGTTTAATTGGCTTTATTGCAATGATGAATATTGCTCAAGTGCTTTTCTTGTTTATAAGGCATTGACAAATTAATGATCAACACATCAATAATCATTACTATGATTCCATGTACTATGTACATAATATTTTGGTGTTTTTTTCTGAAAGGTGGGAATGCAATACAACAGAAGCAGTTTTTTCCAAAATATTTGTATATTCAAGATGTAACTGTGTATACTTTGTCCACTTACTGTGGCAAACTCTGTTCCATCATTGCCTCTGTAACCCTGTGTTTGTAACATGTTATTTTCTGTCTAGAGGCATCAACTTAGTATGAAATATATTTATAAAACTAAATGAAAGGGAACAAGCACATAAGATGTAAAATGACTGCATCATCAAGAATGTCCTTAGTCTAAAACAGAGTTGAATTCAAAATACAAGATTCAATTTTATAAATAATTTTCTTTGAAATAATTATGTATGTAGACATTCAGATTAGAAAGGAACAACTAATTTTAGGATAAAGCAAAACTGAACTTTATACCAGGTCATGAAAAGTTCCATTTCCAAACTCTCCCAATTCTTTTAGGTCAAAAAACTAATTGGAGTTTTTCATATATAACACTGATTGCTATATTTATGCTAGCTAATCTGTATTTATGAAAAATTAATCCCACAATAAAAATGAGAAATCATTAACAGAGCAAAACAGAGGAAGATTTCACAGGCTTGGAAGCAAAACTGTTTGTTCCTCACATCTTCAGTCTTATGAACAAACACACACTTAGCTGCAGGAGGAAAAAAAAACCAAAAAAACACCTTTTGGGATATTTTGAAGACCTCTAGCAAGGGGAAACAAACATACCCATAAAGACAGGCTCCCATGTAACATCAGCAAAGAAGAAGAAATATTTCAACTCACCTTTTAAAACATTCTGGTAGGACATGGTGTCAGCTAGGGCAGGAATAAACATCCATCAGGCATCACAGACTTATATTAGTACAATTAAAATTGCTTTTCCCTGCTCATCAAGGGTTTCTGGCATGTCTGGAATCTAAGAACAAGCAGGTATATGCTGCCAACTTTTCCACACAGCTTATAAACTATTTATTTAGTAATTTTTAGTGTTGACCAACCTGCTAGATGGATGAAGAGGTCAATTCATTGTGTCTTTATCTGAAGATAAAAAGTTCCTTTCTGCTCCCCAGCAAAACTCCATCATGGTTATCAAAAGCACCGTGGCACTGTTATCCTCCCAGCAAGAGTGAGAAGATTTCTTGTAGAACAAGAACACTTTGTTCCCCTGGTGAGTGCACAGAGGGTGGATAGAGAATCTCCAGAGGTGCTTCCAATCCTCACCATTCTGTGCTCCTGCAATGTGCTCTCAGTCTAATTCTTCTGACTGGTCACTGACAAAATCAAAATGTGGAAATTTAATGTCACCTTTTTTATGAATACTTAAAACATAATCACATCTTCTTTATGGGTCTCTGCCAGCTCAGTCTCATTAAAATTCATGAATTGTTTTTAAAATTCTGAATGTTTGTCCAGTTCCTTGTAACATGGTAAGAGACTATCATTAACTTCTATTTGTTGGAAAAACAAAAAAACAAGGTTCTAAATCCATCACTGCCACAGGCAGAACTGCTGAACTCAAGGATGTCATGGTGCAAACTTGTACCTATAGTTCTGTCTCACACAAGACATCTTGCAGACTGGAAAACTCAGAACTGCACAAAAGTTCCCCAACTCAGAACAATGACTCTGACATTCTTCAGAACTAAAATCCCCACCAAACTCAAGGGAATGTGACACCTGAGATCTGATCATTGTCCAGTTTGGCTCAAACAAGATGCTGCAGACAATTTCACCATTAAGAAGTTTTTCCAAGAGTCAAATGTTTTACAACACTGATCCATTTGACAAGACTTAGATACTGAATGGAGCCTGCTGTGTTTCCAATCATTACTGAACAAAAATAAAGTTATGTGGTTCTGCAGGAAGTGGATGAAATACATCTGACTTAATTCTCTAGACACTGACATACCATGGCCAGTGCATAAAAACTTACTGGATTGATGGCCACAGAAAATTTGAATTAGAAAAGTGAAAAAAAAAAAGAAAAAAAGCTGCATGTGGAAGGAAACCCCAAAGTAAGGGAATGTTCTGTGTCAGAAAGAAAAGCTGCCTGGTTATTTGCTGCCAGTCCCCACAGGCTGCAGTGCTGCAGCAGGGACAGCCTCTGCAGAAAGGGGACTCACATATCCAAACACAAAATATTGGGAAGGAGCTCTGAGGAGCTCACATCCCACAGAGATCTGCAAACAAACTTCCCATCCAGAATCAGGGGCTGTTTGCAGAGAGGGCTCAGCCTTTTCCAGCTGCCATGAAATCAGTTCTGCACTCCTGGACTCAGGCCCTGGACAGTGATTATGGAAAGCAGGAGATGACAGCAATTCTGACACCACAGATTAATAACCAGTTAGATCCAGCCTGCTAACAAATTCACATGAATATTTCAAGGGAAGAGTGCTTTTCTAGCTTTGAGGTCATAGACAAGTTCCTCTCCCATTGGTGTTTTTGTTCAGCTGTGCCTGTTCCCTTTCCATCATTCTTTAGGTCCTATTTGTCAACATTTTCTGTTGCTCCTCCCCATTCAGTGGAAATCAGCTTTCCAAAATAAAATAAGTGCTCTCACAGACTAGACTGAATGCAGACTGAATAGCAGGAGGAACCATTTTTGTCTGATAATGTGGCTTCCTTCTGATCATTAAATAAATTTTTCTTTTCAGACTTTATGAATAAAAATTGCACTCTCTTTTATAGTTTTCATTTCTGGATAATTTACAAGCAAGTAATTATGTTTATTTGACAGCTAAAATTAAAGATGTGTTTCATAGTTTATTTGTCAGAAAAAATTACCAGGCCACCAGTTTTTACTCTGTTTATGAGTTGCCAGTACACAGAATATGCAGGCAAACCACACTTTCATTTCTGAAAGAGAACCTCATAAAATATAAATTTTAACTTCCTGCAAACATTGACCCTACTAAAATTTACTCATTTTCATCCAAGTCCAACACTGAGAAGATAAAACTAAGCCCAAGCTCCCCTTAACACATGTGGTGATTTTTTTTTTTCAGTAGCAGCTGATGTGCTCCTACTTGAGATTTAATTCAGTGTTTAAAAATGTGTCATTCTGCACTAAAAATTCATCACATCTGGAAGTCCAGAAGATAATAAAATCCATTGTCTGGACTAGTGGTGGATCAATTGTCTCACACAATTTTTGTGGTTGTTCTCTCCTCCGTGTTGCAGGTGTTAACCAAATGGATTTTATAAACACACATCTACAAAAGTGAAATTCTCAGTCAAGTATTTGAGTGGTGCCCAACTTCTCCGAACTGCCTTATGCCAAATCAGAATAATAATGAATTTACATGACCTTACTTTTAGGTATCTGGAGTCAAGGCATTAAAAACAAGAGCTGTGCTGAGGCAGCTTCAGCCAAGCACATCCTGCTCTGATCTGGCTGCCCAGACTTCCTTCAGCCAAGGGAAAGGAACAGCCAGTTCAGGGCTGGGATCCTGGCAGGAAATGCAACCAGGGGTTTGTGTTGATGGAGCTCAGAGAGGATCCAGCTCTGCCCCAGCACAGGACAGACACAGCAGAACCATCCAGCCAAGGGCAATCCCCAGCTCACTCTGCCATGGCACTTGATTCTCCCACTTCACACACCTCCACTGGAAATACTCAAGTGTGCAGCATTTTTATAAAGGCCTGAGGAGTATTTCAGCCTAGAAATTACCACAGAATGAAGCACTTAAAGAGATGGAACCAACTGATATTTTTGGAAATTGCTGGTTCAGCTTGAGAGGGGAATATACAGTGGAGCCTTCCTGATTTAGGCACAGAACAAGACTTTACCTCTTGAAGTTCAGGCTGTTCAGGTGGATTGGTTATTTCCCCCAGTTTCTGCTGTGCTGTAGTTGGACTGATGCTCACTTGCACTCAGGGCTCAATTCAGCACTTCTTTGCAACTGCAAGTGGTCAGAAGAAATTTAAAACTTAGTTATTGTACATCCAATTAACATCACAGCAGCTACAAGATCCAGTCTATAACATCTTGAAACAACTTGCAACCATCTATTTTTAAAAAAATATTTAGTTTTTAAATACTTCTATTCTTAGAACAATTTCTTGCAACTTGAAGTTCTAATTATCAATCAATGAATTCCATGATGGATAATTTCCCTATTTTTTTTCTTTAGATAATGTTTCCTGCTCCTCATTTTCTTCCATTGACATATTG
This sequence comes from Erithacus rubecula, assembly GCF_903797595.1. Classification (NCBI taxonomy): domain Eukaryota; kingdom Metazoa; phylum Chordata; class Aves; order Passeriformes; family Muscicapidae; genus Erithacus; species Erithacus rubecula. The sequence continues at coordinate 1,196 of NW_027635484.1, read as the reverse complement.
TAATCACTTATATGAAATTTAATAGAGGTGACTAAGAATTGATGCTTTTAATATTTTCATAGTACCTAAATTTCCCCAAAATTTGTGCAAAGAAATGAAATCAGACTATAGAAAACAATCTCTCTCTGTGATTCCTGACTTTGTTTAGTCAGTTTAGAGGATTTCATAAAGTTGGTATTTGTTCCTGACACCAACTTCCTTTTCCAAACTTGTGATGCTCTCAGCTTCTCAAAATTCCCTGTAAGTTTCCATCAGAGAAATCAATATGCACAAATACCCTTTGAATAACTCATCTCTGCTACTCCATTTAACGAATATACAAAGGGTTTGTGTTACAGAGTATAAAAGGTTAAGTATTAAATTCTGTGATAGAACCACTTAACTACATGTTGGATGTACCTCACCTATGGAGATTTAACTCATGGAAGTCCCTGTGGATATGTCCACTCTTCAGGAAATGGAATAAAAACAGTCAGCCCTGCTGCTGCAGCTGCAGACACATGGACAGCACTAGAAATGGCCAGAAGAGAAGAATTTCCCCTCATTTGATCTTGCTATTCTTTTGCACAGTGCAAGAGTGCAATGAAATGTGTTTAAATAATTCCCAAGAAGTCTCATGAGCTCCAACACCATCTGTCTTCCCATGCAATGCAAGGAACAGCACACACTCCACAAAATTCACTCTGGAACAGAAGATTCCCTGTCCATCACCTTCACCTCAAACATCCTGCATTCTGAAGGGATCAATTTTGCTAACTAAAACCTGCATTAAAAACATTCTCAAGCCAGACAAGCTTGAACTTCCCCCCCTCCTCAAGAACAAAAAAGTCATTGAGAAAGTCTGGTGGACACTGAGCCCAGGACTGAGCCTGAGAAAAGTCAAGTCTGTTCTAAACTCAGAGCCAGTGATGTTCAAAAGAGTTCAAAAATCCACATCCTCTGCCCTCCCACTCCCAATATAAATGCTGAATTATTTAGATAAGCTTTTTGGGACAAAGGTTAATGAGCCTTTAGGTCCAAACCCAATAGTAATCAGCATTATCAAATTAAACAGCTATTCTTTCTGTTGTGCTCCCCATTTTTCCCCCAAGGAAAAAAAAAAAAATCTTAACCCAAATTAGTAACAAGCAAAACAAAACAACAAAGAAAATCCTCTTCCAATAATTCTTCCCAAGCTTGAATTCTGTATCCACACT
>NW_027635485.1:0-38490 GCF_903797595.1 Erithacus rubecula | reverse complement strand
CTATTACAACATAATGGTCTCCAACACTCTATGAGGCTGCACCGTGAAACAGTGGACACTTGGTTCCATGGGATTCCATTGGGTAACAATGTTCTCATGTGTTCCATTAGGCCTGTCTCTGTCACAATGGACACTTGCTTACACCAGCCCTGGAAATGTCCCATTGGCACCTGGGTTCCATCAGGCCCTTCTGTCTTGAAAATTTACCTGTTCTTCCAGTACATTCCATTGCCTCACAATGGTCTCCTTGGTCCCATGAGGTCACTTTGTGTCACATTGCAGCCTTGGGTTCTCGACGTTCCATTGCCTACACAATGGTCTCCTGTGTTCATTAGGCCTAGTATGTCACAATGGACACTTGGTTCCATGAGCAGCGGCAATGTCCCAGTGGCACTTGTGTTCCATGACACCCTGCTGTGTTACATCTGACAGTTTGTTCCATGAGATTCCATGGAGTCACAATGGTCATTTGGTTCAATGGGGCCCCGCTGTGTCTCATGGCCCCTTGCTTCCATGAGCCATGGTATGGTCCTACTTGCACCTGGGTTCCATGAGGCCATGCCATGTTCACAATTGACACTTGCTTCCATGAGATTCCATTGTGTCACAATGGTCCCCATGTTTTCATGAGGCTGTGCTGTGTCACATGGACACTGGGTTCCACATGCCCTGGTGATCTACCAAAATAAGAGTATTGGTCTAATACCGATACTCAACTATGATGGACAAAAACACTCTTTAACAATTTAAGTTAGAAAGTGTATGTTTATTCAGGGCTGTGCAGTAGCGTGAGGTAATCCTCTAATACGCACTGCAAAATCACAAGTGATCAGAGAGTCATTTATTGACGAAGGACTTAATATGCATATCATAATAACAGCCCCTTCCATGCCCACTTCCTATGGTAATTAGCTTGAATAGATATTAAGCATACGTGATTGACTTCTTAAATTAAAGTCCGGGATCATTTTCGTGGGGTGGGTCTTAACAGGAGGAAGTAAGGTGAGTCTTCCTCACCCTAAAATTTTGACCTTTTCTATCAATGCCAATACGAATGATTTCTGGGGATAGTCCAATTTTCCAAAGAATGGGTTTCTGGTTGCATTGTCTATGTTTCTTTGGGTCTGCTTACTAGTTTCATCTTTTCCCATTGTAAGCACAGCTGAGAGAACATAAGATGAGAGACAATCATTTATTTAAGATTCAGATAACTACCTCAAGCCAGGTTTTCTTTCTAGCTTCTGACTTTTATTTATTTTCAGCAAGGTCTATTTATCAATTTACTTTTTAATTAATTCTAGTAAACAGCTAACTTTTAACTACAATCCTAATATTTCTAAGATTAGTGTTTCATTCCTCACTTCTTCTTTGAAATGAGTAATTTATTTTACTCAATATGGAGTAAAATAAATGTCTTCATCTATCTAAGACACATGGCAGTGATCTCTTAAGACCAAGTCATAAGTCTTTGATAGCGATGCTAAGTCTGCCACTTGTAGTATCTTCCTGTTGGGGGTTGAATGTTTTTCTATTACTGTGTCAATTTAAAGAATTTTTCCCATTATCATGCTAACAGAGCTTGTCGGGTTACACCCAGGACCTTTGACGACTCTAGACAAAAGGGGTAGGTGGGAGCGGCTTCCGGAGGGGTTACTTGTGTTTCCAGTGAGCGGAGCCGAGAGGAGGAACCCCCCCCTCCCCATCTCCAGCCACGCGGCCAAACACAGGAGAGCCAGACGGTCTGTGATCACCTGCCCTGCATCTTCCCTGCTACAGCCTCCTACCTCTGAGGACGCAGCTGATCACCTGTCACGGTGTGACTAGAGGGTTTGCCAATTTTAAATATTTAATTTCCCTTATAGATAGGATTTAGGAGTAAAGACAATGCAGTCTTAAAACTCAAAAAAAGGTACAAGAAGAAATTTATTGAAATGAAAAAAAAAATTATTCATAATAACATTCTTAGATTATTCCCTCCTCCCTTCATTCCACATTTCTTACCAACTACATACAGAGAACACTTCAGTCAGTTATCCACTCAAATAATCATTTCAGTTCACTTAAGAGAGAAAAGTTCATTTTTCTGCTTTAGACTTAGGGGGTGTCTTCACCTTCAGAGTCTGCATCCACTGGTGACATACAGAACAATGAATTTTCCTCTCATTCCCACAGTCCTTCCAGAGCCCTGTTATGGGTTACGATGTGCTACTTTTAGAGACAGGCTACTGAAAAAGAAAATCCTCTTCATCTCCTTATCTATCAAATGTCTCTGTTCATGTTCCAGTCCCAAAACAGAGAGCTCAATTTCTCGAGGCAAAAAAGAGTCTTCATTTGAAGCATACATCTTCCCTAAGTATATTTCACAGTTTAAAGGAATTTTAGTGAAGTCACAATCACCTCATAGACCCACAAAGAAGGTTTTCAGCTACTTATCAGTTGCATCTTTTCAATCTCTTCCCATCAGGAACTTTATCTTCATTCCGCTGACCTCTGTAGACTCCATGCTTTATTTCTTCTCATTTAGGGGAGCTCAGGAGATTGAGAATCTTATTTAGGCATTAAGAAGTTAAAATTGTATCTAGATTGTGAAAAAGACATGCAGTCAGCTGGAGGCCTCTTCTAGCACGTGGAGAGCCAAGCCAAGCCGAGCCGGGCCCCCTGCAGAGACGGTTCTGAGCAAGGCCTCCAGCAGAGCCGGGGCTGGGCCAAGATGCCGGGCTGGGCCCCAGACCAAGCCCGGAGCCGGGCCGGGGCCCCAGCCGGGGACCCCCGCTTCTCCAGAGGCTGGAAGACAAAAAAGCCCCCCAGCACTTGATTTACTGTGATTTGTGAAAAGAAAATAACTTTTCATTGGTTTCCCAAGCTGTCAATCACCAAATCAGCTCTCTGATTGGTTCCAGCAGCTCACAAGAGAAGCCCCAGGAGACGGGACAGCTCCCTCCATTCCCGGTCCATGTGGAGATTCCCCTGAGGGGAAACCAACACACCACCAGAACCCAAACAGTGAGTGAGGAGCTGCCCTCTCCAGCCCACTCACACCTGAGACCAGCGGGGCCACTGCCGCCCCCTCCCGCCTCTGCTCCCACCCACTTCTCTACTGCTGCTGGGCTTTGCTCTGTCTGCAGGACTGGGACCGAGTGCAGAGAGAGCGTGCCTGCAGCTAAAGAAAGGACTGGAACCAAGTTATCTGTTCTGTTTTGTTGGTAATTTTAACAACTGCTGTTGTTTCTGCTTGTACGGTTAGATGTATTAGTAAAAGAGCTGTTATTCCCACCCCCTTATCTCTGCCTCAGAGTTCTTGATTCAAACAATTATAATACTTGGAGGGAGTGAAATTAAAGTCCCTATTTCAAAGGAAAACTTCTGCCTTTATTGGCAGACACCTGTCCTTGAAACCAGGACACTTCCAATTCCCAAGAAGTACAGCAATAGACAAAAGCAAATTTACACTAACTAAAATAAGCAGCACAGTGATTGGGTGAATTAAGGCATTAAGCAAACCGTTGCAGTTGGTGACCATCCAAATAGCACATCCCACCAATGATGAGACAGATGTTCTTCAACTCATTTAAAAACCCCTTTTATGGTCTCCATGTTAAGGTGTATCATGATCAAAGTCCTTTTCCCTGTATCTTGAATCTCTTTTAAATTTTTCTTCATTGCTGGTGTTTCAGTACCTGAGCGACTAGGTTAAATTCATACCTATAGGCACAGGCAATATTTCTTCACAATAACCAGGTTTGCCTTTATGTACTGATGTGATATTACAGGTGACTGATAGAAAAAGTGGCATCCTTTGATTTTAGTAACATTGCAAACACATAAATTGAATTGAGTTTCATTCACGATTTGATCATCTGTCATTATGATGGGACATTATTTTCTGAAACAGACACAACCTTGTTCTATTTACACAAGTGAATTTGTCTGGTTGGTTAGATGCATTTCAAAGTGGCAAATGCTTTGGTTTGTGTCTAGGCAAGTATCTTTGCCATTTTCCAAAGTTCCCTCACATATGTATCCTAATTGTTTCTTCATAGAACAGGGCTCTAGGTTAATGGTCTGCCATTTTCCCTTAATTTCTCGTGCCCACATTCTATGTTCAGAAGGATACAATACAGTCCCTTCATGATTTAATCCTAGAGTGACTACTGGGTGTATTAAGCTCACAGATACACTATGTATAGTTAAAACAAAAGCTGTTACTTTATTTGTCTCAGGGTCATAGGTAAAATTGACCAAAACCCACCAAGACTGAAGCTCTCTTTCCATTTCAGAGACATTACCCCAAGCAATTTTGTGAATTTCAGAAGGGAATATCCCTTCTTCACCTTCCATGACAATTACGGCAGCTGTTGACTACATCCACATTTGTGCTTAAGTAAATCCAAGAGCCAGAGAAATGTTTACACTAGCTGTGCCTAGGGCTTTAATTATTACCTCATGGTCTGTCTCTTCTATATTTTCCCATTTTGGTAATATTTTGGTTAGTTTCCAATGATGGTTACCTAGAGCTAATAAAGAAGATTGCAAAGATTGCTGTAATTTAACTTAATCACTTCCCATCACAGTCAATTTGTTCATTAACACCTCCGAATTCACTGCATTTAAAACTCCCAATCCTGTTCCTAATATCCCAGTGAGGTCTCGGTTTTGAAACCAGTTTGTCCATTCCGTAGCAGGAGCTTTGAGAAATGGGGCACATTATGATCAAATGCCAGAGGCATTTACTTGCATTCCCATTTCTACTTGCTTAAGAGACCATTCTTGGCTTAGTTAGCAGTCTCTGAACTGTTTTCTGTTTTCTTGACAGCATATTGTCAAATTTTAGAAGTTATGGGAATTATAGGTTGCTTCATTTCCTCTGAAATAATTGGAGTTTGGATTGTTGCAGCCCTCTCTGACACTGGTGAGTTTGATTTGGCTTTGATTTTGTGAAACTCAATGCAATATTGAGTAATGTTAAAATCGAGATTAAACCCTTTTGTTGCACACCCTTCAATTTCAAGTCTAAATTCAGGACATGTGGTCAAGCATTTGTCACAGAAAATCTAGGGACAACCTGGACGAGTTCCATGGGTGGATGGTGAGCCTCACGGAACCCATTTTGTATGAATGCATATTCACATCCCCAAACATTTCTCCCTTCCCACATAGTTGCATTCGTGACCCTTAACATTTTGCTCAAAGCATTATGAGAGTAGGGATCGTAAGCTTTCCCTTGGCATTAATAAATCTCGGTTACATTGTACTGATGTGGTGTTACTTTGACTCTTATTATAGTCGTGGCAATGACCACAAGGGTCACAACCATTTGCATTATGTTCATGATAGTTATACATCCATTACTCGCTGTTCTTGGTGAATTTCAGCTTCAGGTCTCTGTCGCTGGGTGCAGTTTTCCAAATTTCTTCAGGAGCCTTCTTCACTCGGGAGTGATGGATCCATGCCTTCTGTTCTTTGATCTTGACTGCTGTGAAGGTGGTGAGGAGTACCTGGAATGGTCCTTCCCACTGTGGCCCCAAAGCCTTCTCTGCAAAAGACTTAACATATACCTAATCCCAGGTTGTACATCATGTACTGGTCCATCTAATTCTCTGCTTTGGGCCCCAGCCACATATTTTCCAGTTTCTCTAAGTTGTTTATTTAGGCCCTCTATGTATTTGTGTAGATTTTCTTCCTCTGCTTGAATGGAGGTTATTCCTTCTTGGACCGCATATGGTCTCCCATACAGTATTTCAATAGGGCTTAATTTCCCTTTTGTTCTTGGTTTTGTTCTAATTCGTAATAATGCCAGTGGAAGAGCCTAGGGCCAAGGCAAATAGGCCTCTTGCCCCAGCCTAATAATTTGTTGTTTGATCATATGGTTCATTTTCTCTACTTGGCCACTGGATTGAGGGTGATATGGAATATGCAATTCCCAGTCTATTCCCAAGTGGTGACTAATTTGCTGTACAATATTCGAGATAAAATGTGGCCCTCTATCAGAAGATATAGCGGCTGGGACTCCAAAACATGGTATTATTTCTTTTTACAATGCCTTGGTCACCTCTCATGCCTTAGCTGTCTGGGTAGGGAAGGCTTCTGGCCATCCTGAAAAGGTATCTGTTAACACTAATAAGTAACGATATCCCCCTTTACTGGGCAATTCCATAAAATCAATTTGCATTGCTGCCCAGGTCCACAGCCTTTTCCAATTTGTCCAACTTCAGGCTTTGGAAAGTTTTTAGGATTAGTTTGAAGGCAAAGACCACATTGATGAGTTACTTGTGTAACTGTGCCTTGTAATTTTCTAGACAGAATTCCATCCTTTAAATAATTGCACAGGGCATCCATTCCCCAATGTGTTTTCTCATGTTCTTTTAGCACTAGTGACCACAACAAGTAAGAAGGTACTACAACTTTTCATTCCTTGGTTACAGCCCACCCTTCCTGGTTATAAGTTGCTTCTTCTTCCTTAATAAATTTTTTATCCTTTTTGTTATATATTGGCTTACCTTTAATAGAGATATTTCCATCTGGAATTAATGCTGCCTCGACTCTTTCATTCGGTACCTCACCTTTGGCTGTGTCTTTTGCCTCTCTGTCCACCAGCATATTTCCTTCTTCCAATTCTGAGCTCACTTTTAGTGTGCCCTGATGTGCATAATAGCTACCTTTTCAGGTAACTGAACTGCATCTAACAGTTTTAGTATTTCTTGTGTGTGTTTAATATTTTTCCCTTGTGAGTTCAGCAATCCTCTTTCTTTCCAAATTGCTCCATGTGCTTGTACCACTCCAAATGTATACCTTGAGTCTGTATAAATGTTGATTTCTTTTCCTTTTGCCAGCTCTAAGGCCCAGGTTAAGGCAATTATTTCAGCTTTTTGTGCAGAGTTGTGCATTGTTGGCAATGGTCCAGAGTCTATTACCTCTCTGCTTGTCTTTTTCCACTGATGATACATCTGCTCCCATCAGTGAACCAGCTCTCAGCATCCTCAAGAGGGATGTCCTTCAGATCCAGGTGACTTCAGTAGGTGGCTTCAATGGTCTCCAGGCAGTCGTAGATCACTGGCTTTCCCATAGTCCCACTGAGGAAAGAAGCTGGGTTCACAATATTAGTTAACATGATTTCAACATCATCTTGTTCTACCAGTATGGCCTGGTACTTCAGAAATCTGTGTGGGGAAAGCCAATGTTCCCCTTTCGCCTCTAGGACTGTGTGGGATACTAGCACGGTCATCTTCTGGCCTAGGGTGGATTTGCGTATTTCTTGGATGTTCACTGCTACTGCTGCAACAGCTCTGAGGCACCCTGGCCACCCCTTGGGTGCCGTGTCCAGCTGTTTGGAGAGGGAGGCGACTGCCCTCTGGTACGGCCCCAGGTCCTGTGCTAGTACTCCCAGAGCAATCCCTTGTTTTTTGTGAGAAAACAGATAAAATGGTTTACTCACATCTGGAAGTCCCAGGGCTGGAGCTGACATAAGAGCCTTCAGTTGGTTGAAGGCTCGTGTTGCTTCTGTTTTCCACTGAAGATCCCTGCTCCCTTCCATGATAAGGGTGTACAGGGGTTTAACGAGCAATCCATAATTATAAATCCACAGTCTGCACCACCCCGTCATGCCTACAAAGGTTCTCAGTTTTTTCCCTGTCTGGGGTTTTGGGGTTTGGCATCTTGTTTCCTTATGGTCTTGCCCCAAGGTCCTTTGTCCAGCACTTACTTCATAGCCCAGGTAAATCACTGTTTCACCATCTGGGCTTTCTTTTGGGATGCCCGGTACCCCTGCAGGCACAAAAAGTTTAGGAGGCTCACCGTCCAATCCACACATGCCTCTTGGGCGTGCGTGGCTATTAAGAGGTGATCCACGTACTGAAGCAGCTGTCCTTCTCCTGGTGGGGGTTCCCAAGACTCCACATCCTTTGCCAGCTGTTCTCCAAATATAGTAGGGGAGTTCTTGAACCCCTGGGGTAGTACACACAATGTGAGCTGAGTTTTACGTCCAGTTTTGGGATTCTCCCATTCCAATAAAAAAGTTTTCTGGCTGACTTCATGGAGAGGAAGGAAAAAAAAAAATCCTTCAAATCTAAAGCAGTAAACTAGGTTAGTTCAGGTGTTAAAAGAGTTAACAAGGTGTAGGGGTTAGCAATACGGCATAAATCTTCAGTTATCTTATTAACAGCTCTTAAATCTTGTACCAACCTGTATGATTAATCAGGCTTTTTTTAGGGGCACTAGCACTCTTTTAATAGTCCTATTTGCAAAAAGTTTTCAACGATTGGGCTAATTTCTTCTCTGTCTTCCCTTTTTAAGGGATACTGTTTGACCCTTACTGATTGTTCTCCTTCTTTAAGCCAGATTCATACTGGTAGAGCATTCTTTGCTTTTCCTGGTATATTAGAGGCACACACTCCAAAGAACACCTGATCTTTTTTTTTTTTTTTTTTTTTTAAATAATTTCTTCTTCATTTTCAACTTAAAAATTCCACATATTGTTGCTCTTTTACCTCCAAATTAATTTCCTCATTTTTAAATATTATTTTTGTTTCCAGCTGCTCTAGCAGATCCCTGCCTAAAAGTGCAGATGGAGCTTTAGGCATATGCAAAAATCGATGAATTCCCCACTGTTTTCCCACTTTATACTTTTATGGTTTACAAAAATATGCTTTTTCAGGTCTACCAGTAGCCCTTTTACATTTTCCTGTATTATTGCTACTAGGTTTTTTTTTTTTTTTTTTTGGTCTCTGGTTTACACCCCTCTTCTCGATTGCTGAAAACTCTCCATGCCTCATATAGCAAAGTCTCCAAGTTCTGACTTGCTGGACCCTGCATCTTCTGGAGCTTTCACTTGATGTCACCTGCAGATTGCCCTAAAAACAAGTTTACCAATTGTTATATTCTCTTATCAGATTCAGGATCCAGAGTGGTGTGTTGACGCATTGCTCCTCGGAACTGGTCTAGATACTCAGAAGGAGTTTGAGAGGAATTGTGTTTAATAGCATAAACATAAAATCGCATAACATAAAATAGGGTGGATACTGTTGGGTTGGCTCTTGTGACTCAGGAATTGGGAGGGGACTCCCATATTAATTACTGTTCTCTCAAGTGAGGATGAAGCAGGGGATGAAGCAGAGGTAAAACCTGAAGTTGATGGCAATTCCAAATCTACTTTCCCTACCACCCTCTCTTCCTTGTCTTTTAAAGGGTGGTCTGAGCACTTCCTCTGTCTCCTCTTCCTGAGTCTCCATACAATGCACCTTGTCAGGATGTGTACACCCTTTGATTTATCGAGCATGTGCTGCAACACCTCCTGGGCTTTTCCTTATTAGCTTTATTATCTTTTTCAAGAGCCAAAAACTAAAGGGTCAGAGGGTGTTCTAATTCCAAAAGCCCTTTGCCACTCAGGGTGATTTCTAATGGTGAAAAACATGGCAGCATAAGGAACTTCATGTCACTTCTGCTCACGCCTAAGGAAAAGCATCAGCTGTATCAAAGTGTTATAGTCCAATGTCCCTGATGGGGGCCACTTCACCCCCTCCTCAAGATTATAAAGTGGCCACCACTGTGTGCATAACTTAATAAGCTCTGTTTTATTTTCTGTATCCTTATGATCCACCAGCTCTTTCCAATATGCCAAAACATATCCCAAAGGACTACCTTTAGGAACCTCTTTGCTTTCACTTGCCTCCATACTGAAGATTCTTTTTCTCTCAATGCCTTTTAACCTTATCCCAGCTCCGGAGCTTCACCTAGCAGTAACTTGGTACAAAGATCTTCCACTTATACACTTATCTGACTGTGAGAGTCCGTGTGAGCCTCTCGTCTGTTTCTGCCCAACGACCCTCGCCTGAGGCCTGCGCTGGCCAGGGATGGGAGGAACGCCAAGTGACTGTGAAAAGCAGGTGATGCCAACCAGGACTGGTTTCTCATGACAACTAGTCACGGGGCACTGACTCAACAAAGCTCCCACAGATGGAAGAACAATGGACTGGTCAGTATGGGCTACCCTGCATGTGTTCATAACAACAAAGATGGTTTGGTGTGCCTTGAAACCTCCTGTTTCCACCTGTTCCTCAGGGTAACGAGCTCCACATACAATAGTCCATAAATGTTCCACCTTTTGGCCAGAAGCCACTCGCTTTGGGAAAGGACTATAAAAGTGACTTTCTCAGAGGAAACCCCAAGATCTCCCCAGACAGCAACAGGTATCTATTGGCTGGCTCCACGAGGATTCGTCTGCCCGTCTTGGTAGCTATAATCCCAACCCCCCTTCCTCTCTCTCTCTCTCTCTCTCTCTCTCTCTCTATCTCTGTCCCACTATCGCATTTTGGTTGGCACTAAATAAAGTGCATTTCTGTAGAAGTAAACTGGTTTTGTCCCCTGCTGTGTCTTTTGTGCTCTGAGATCCATAAAAGAACCCGTCACGACTTCTGCTCAGGTTGGGTGGATCACATGGCCAGGCTAGGTCCCGCTGCAGGAAAAGCCCCAGGCAGCCCCAGCACAGGGAAGGGCACAAATACAGTGTGCCATGGTGGGACCTGTGCCCGGGAGAGACGGAGACATCAAAGGCACCTTGGCAGCAGCAGCTCCCTGCAGGGCATGACCAGAAGCCTCCCCTGGCAAGTTGGCCTGGTGGCCACCAGTGCAGAGCTGCTGCCTCAGGGATCATTTCTGGCTGGGCTCTGCAAAGCCATTTGTGCTCCAGGAACCTGACTGGGAAGCAATTGGCCCCAGCACCCTGGGGACAATATATTGACAAAACTGTTCATCCCTGCAGAGACAGGACAGGGACAGAGGAAAGGGAAGAGCCAGGCCCAGGGACATGGCTGCAATGGTGATGGCTGTGAGGTCACTGCCACTGCAGCAGCCTGGCTGGCCTTCAGCAGACATTCTGGCCACAAGTGCAGTGAGGCCACCCAGCACATGAGAGAGCCCACACAAGAGGAATTCTATCCTTGGGGAGGGCAGGGGTTTCACCATGTCAGGTTGCACAAAGCTGCTGCTCTTGGAGCATTCCTGGCATGGGGCATCCACTTCTCTAGAAAAACACTTGCAGTTTTGTGCCACTGTCATTGTAAAATATTTTCTCCTTCTAACAAATGTAGATCCACCCTGATTTAGTTTAACAATATTGATACCGAAATAATGAGGAAAAGGACTAATGTAGATATAGTAGTAGTCATGCTAAGGCTTAGAAAACTGCAGTTTTCGGACAGGCCCTGAGAACCTACCTTGTGAAACAATAGTCAAAAGAATTAGTAGAGCATATAGAACATTTAGAACTATGAAAACAATAATCAAAGGATTTAGTAGAGCATATAGAACATTTAGAAACTTTCAAGATAAGGCTAAAGTATAATAATAAATAAAGGGTTCTGGTGATGGGCAAACATGCAAGGGGGATTAAGGGGGGTAGCCTATAGTTCTGAGTAGACAAGCATGCAGAATTTATAACTTTTAGGAATGATACCTGCAAGATTTATGTATCTGTATTGTTTTGAAGAATGTATATTTCTGCACGTAGACCACTTTGTAAAAAGGGATAAAAACCTGATGGAAAAAGGGAACTGTGGGATCCTGACTTTGGACGCTAGTCCGCAGGTTCCCCGGGCCCTGAATAAAGCACCGCATAAACTAACTCTGTTAGTTTGTGTTCTGTTTGGGGCATCGGGCAACAATATGGACCCTTGTTCTGTCACTGCAAGTTCTGGGAGAGAATAACACTCCATTTTTCATGGACTTTGACCACTATGTTTCCATTTACAAAGACCTTGGAAAGGACCCAAAAATCTTGCAAGACTGGCTTTGGAGGCCTCATCACATCATCAGGCAGAGGCTGAGGGCCGTGGGCTCAGTGGAGACTGAGGACAGAACAGGAGTAGCCTGAGAGGGATTGAAGGGAGGTTCCAGAGATGGTGGAGCTTTTCTTTATTGCATAAAAGAGCCTGAAAAAGAAATATTGGCACCAAGGGCAGCTGGGGAGGCCCAGACTGGACACAAAGAGAAAGGAATTTCTCTGCCAGGGCAGGACTGTGGTGCAGCACATGGCCCAGGAGTCTGGAGCAGCCCAAGGCTTTGTGTGGCCAGGCAGAGGCAGGCGGGATGCAGAGCTGTCAGCAGAGGAAGGGGCCAGTGAAGTGGGGCAGCCGGGGGATGACGACAGCCTGCAGGGACAGAGGGCAGGGCATGGACACCGTAGGACAGCCTGGGCTGCACAGGGCACAGGGATGGGCAGCAGCTGAACGGCCCTGCCAGAGCCAACTGCTGCAGCACTTGGGCCATGGCTGCTGGCCCTGGGCCTGAGGCCAGCAGGGGACAAGTGAGCCTTGCTGTGCTGGGGCCTCATTGCCTCCTTGTCCCTGCTCAGCAGCCTGGCAGGGGCTGCCCCATGGTCCTGCCCTTGGCATTGCACATTCCCAGAGCCCAGTGCCTTGGGAAGAGCCCTGAGCAATGAGGGAGGGACAGGATCTGCCTTGCCAGGGGTCAGCCCTCAGGCCTTGGCCCTTTCCATTCCTGAAACACATCCAGCTGTGCTCAGCACCAGAGACACCTTTCCCTGCTTTGTCCCCACCTGCCATCAGTGCCTCCAGTGTTCTGCTCTAACTGGGACCTGGGGACACTTTCTCAGTCCTGCCCCTCACTGGGATCTAGTTAAATATGAGAAACTTCAGTGCTTCAATATCACTTGGAGCTCTTGAGAAGTTTTTTGAGCACACTCTCTCAGGGACTGAGTCTGATGCAAACAGCACCAAAGCCCCGAGAGGGTGATTCAAGTCCTCGTGCTGTGCCTGTGCTGCTGAGCTGGGCCGGGCTCCTGGCACAGAGGCAGCTCCTGGCAAGGGCAGCGCTGCAGAGAGACAGCTCTGCCCAGGAGCAGCTCCTGTGACAGCCCAGCAGGGCTGGGGCACTGCCAGGGCATGGCAGGGACACAAGCAGGGCACAGGCAGAGCTCATAAGTGCTCAGCACTGGCAGGGGCTGTGTCATGTCCCAGAGGGGGCTGTGGCACAGCAGCACCTCTGTGGCTGTGTCATGGAGCCAGAGAGCAGCTGTGATGGCAGAAAGGGGCTGTGTGACAGCACAGGATGGGTTGTGTGAGGTCACAGAGGAGACTGTGCCATCATAGAGGGTGGCTCTGTGATATCAGACAGCAGGCTGTGACATTACAGAGCAGCTGTGTGATGTCCCAGAGAAGACTGTGGCATCAGAGAGTGTGTTCTGCCATCACAGGATGGCTATGTGACATCAGAAAGGGGATGTGACATCCTGGAGCAGGATGTGACATCACAGAATGGCCGTGTGACATCCCAGGGCAGATTGTGTGACATAACAGCAATGACTGTGACTTCACAGATCACAGAGGCTGTGTGACATCACAGGGGATATATGACATCACAGGGCAGTGTGACATCACAGGGTGCTGTATGACATCACAAGGAGTGTATGACATCACAGGGGCTGTGTGACATCACAGAGCTGTGTGACAGCACATCTGGCCGTGTGACATCACTGGGGGCTGTATGACATCACAGGGATTGTGCAACATCACAAGACTGTGTGACATCACATGGGTTGTGTGACATCACAGGGCTGTGTGACATCACAATGACTGTGTGACATCATAGGGTGCTGTGTGACATCACAGGCACTGTGTGACATCATAGGGTTCTGTATGACATCATAGGGTGCTGTGTGACATCACTGGGGGCTGTGTGACATCATAGGGCTGTGTAAGGTCACTGGGGATGTCTGCCCCGGCCCCCCCTTCACTGTTCCCCCAGAGGAGTCCAATGCTGCTCGTGCACCGTGGGTTCCCCTGTCCCCCCAGGTCCCCCTGCCCCCCATGCCGCAGCCTCCCTTAGAGGATGTTCCATGAGATCAACCCCAGAGTCTGATATGGGGACAGGGGCTGGGGCCCTGGGGGTAGCACAGGGGGACAGGGACCCCCTGGCATTGTCCCCGTGTCCCAGGGCCAGAGCCTGGGCCAGAGCTCCTTCACCCTGTTATGAGCCAGGGGCTGAGAGCATTTAAAAAATCCCCAGCACGGGATCAGCAAAAAACAGATTTAATGTTAAGCTACAGCATGACAAAGTTCCTTGGCAAGAGTCACCCTACTCCTGGACAGGACACTTCAGGCACACCAAGGAGACAAAGCAACAACAAAACCAAACAAAATCCAGTCAATCAAACCAGAAATGAACCGAGAACTGTCCGTGTGTGTGTGCTCAGGTGGGTGTGACAAAAGGACAGTGAGGGCAAGGATAAAAGGAATGCGGCCTCAAAGCCTAATAGAGTTCAAACTTAACAGGACTTAATTTATACCTTAACCTTAACTTATACTTTGAACTTCACAGATTAGCAAAAGAACAGCACTTAACAGTACTTAACCTAACTTTTAACCTATGACTATAACAATTTAACAGAGGAATAACACTTAAGAGTATTTAACTCAGCTTATAACTTACATTAAACTTAACTTAGGAAAAGAACAACACTTAACACCATTTAACTCAGCTTACATCTTGTCCTGGGGTGACTTTATAATGTTGAATTGTATCCCCATCCATCTGTTTAGCCCAGAAATAACTTTTTCACCTTTAAAACTAGATTTGAGAGTGAAGTGGGGGTTGAAGAAGAAGTGGTGGAATGTCTGAGGCAGTTGTTTTCAAAATATATAGATAAGAGCTTCAGCTTTCCTTCTCCTGACTGTGTTGTCTGCAGCATGGACGGGCAGTGAGAGGGACCTCTCCTCTCTTTTTTAGTCAGTATTTTTTTAGCTAGCTGAGGCAGTGAGGTTCCCTGGACTATGATTTTTCTTTTTCTTGGAACTATTCAAACCTGCTCTGGACTGAAAACCCAGAAGAACACCGGGAGCTCACATCTGTGACCCACTGGGGCCTGGGACACTGCATTCCAGCACCAGAGGGACTAATAAGAGACTGAGTGAGCCAAGCTGCACCCACAAAAAGGACTTTCTGAATTTGCCATCTCTTCAGAGCAGTTTTATTGTTCAATATTTTTCCCTTTTTATACTTGTCAATACTTCACTTGCTAAACAAATAGGGGTCTTTCCACTTTTCTCCAAGGAAATCTTTTCCTGAAGTAGTAGGAGGAGGGGCTTGAATCTGCTTTCTAGGGGTCCCTTTTGGAGTTTCCTCCCAAATTTGCCCTGAACCAGGACATACTCCAATGACCCAGGTAATAAAAATATGCTTGCATATTATGAAGTGTGCAAGTATTAAACCTGTGCCCCTTTGCAGGTAAACATCAGTTGTCTGCCCATGAACAGGCAGTGCCACTTGCAGGGCCCCAGTGCCCTGAGGTGCCGAGCTGGGATTGGCATCTCTCAGAGAGGAGCTGAAGGAGAGCAGAGCACCTTGCAAGCTGCAGGTCCCTAACAGCCCAGGAAGGCTCCTGTCCCATAAACATCTGCTCTGCCCCATTCTGAAATAGCGACCAGCTTCCTTTTCCTCAAATCCAGCATCCTTCACATCTTCTGGAAGATCCCTCCAAGTCCCCAACCATACCTTTGTTCAACATGTTTATTTTTACTCTGGCTTTGGATGCTTGGGAAAGACAAAGAGAAATGCAAAGAAAATCCAGGCTACCATGAGCCAGGAGGATGTGGAGCCCCCAGCCAGGTGTCTTCCCAACACAGATCAGCAGCACCAGGGCTCAGCGGGGCTCTGCACACCGGGAGTCACTGCAGATCATCCAGCGCGGGTCCTGCCATGGGGGATGGAGCTGGAGCAGCGCACGAAACTCTTCCTGCACTCAGGGCTCTCACAGGGCTTCCCTCAGTGGACACTCAATTGGTGTTGGATCAAGGTGGAGCCCCTTGAGAAGCTCTTCCCACACTCAGGACACTCGTAGGGTCTCTCCCCAGTGTGGATAAGCCGGTGCATGACGAGGGCAAAGTTGTGCTTGAATCCCTTCCCACAGTCAGGACACTCATAAGGCCTCTCATCCATGTGAGTGCGATAGTGCAGGAGGAGAGGGGGGCGGCTCTGAAATGTCTTCCTGCATTTATCACTCTTGTAGGGCCTCTCCCCAGTGTGGCTCCTCTGGCACGCAGTCAGGTTTGAGCTGTCTCTGAACCTCTGCCCACACTCCCCACACTCGTAGGGCCGTTCCCCCGTGTGGATTCTGTGGTGTCAGATGATGTTGCTTTTCACACTGAAGCCCTTCCCACATTCTGAGCACTTGTGGGGCTTCTCCCCACGGTGAAGCTGCTCACGCAGCCCCAGCTCCGAGCTCCGGCTGCCTCCCCGGCCCAGGCTGGCTCTTTCCTGCTGGGATCCCCGGGCTGTGCGTTTGCAGCCCCTCCTGCTGCGGGATCTGCGGGGCTTTTCCTCCCCGTTGCATTCCTGCGCCGTGGAGCCACTGCAAATGGCCTCTTGCCCGAGGCTGTGCTGCCGGGATTTGTCCTCCCTGCTGTCCGTGCTCAGCTCCTTGTCTGGGGGAGGTAGGACAAGGACAGGATGGGATTTGCCTCCATGCCAGAGGCAAGGGCAAGGAGATCCCCCCAGGGCTGTGCTGCAGCCGGGGCCGTGCTGGGCTGGGAGATGGATCAGGACACAGGGGGAAAGGGGCACTGACTTCCTCCTCACCTGCCTGGGGCTCCCGGGCCATGGTCCTCGTCCTCATGGCCTCCTCCTCCTCAATGCAGACAAGGTTTGGGAAATCCTAGTTTTGGGGGGAAAACAAGGGCTGAGCACGTTGGGTTTGATGGTGGCGCTGCCCAAGGGCAGCTGGAGCAGTCAGCGCCCCTTTCAGCCTCGGGGGCCCGGAGCCCGCTCAGCACCAACCTCCCGCACCCCTCCAGGCTGCCGGGGGTCCCCCGGCTCCGGGATCGCCCCTCTGAGCTCTCCCCGCTCCGGGGCTCGGCTTTGGGTTCCTGCAAATCAAAACATCCCCTGAAACGAAAAATAAAACCCTCTCGGAGCCCCCCATGATGGATGTGGGGCGAGCTCCCACTCGTCGCTCACCTGCGGGTTCTTGGGGGGGCGATTCCGCCGCTCCCGGGGGACGCTGCGGTCTGTACGGGTGGGCGGGAGAGGCGCGCGGTTCCAAAATCGCTCCTCCTGTTCCTGCCGCTCCTCCTGTGTCCCTCCTCTTCCTCCCGCTGCTTCTCTTCCGTCTCTTCCCGCTCCTCCTCCTCCGCTCCCAGCGGTCTACCAGCGCAGCCAGAGCCGCTGGAACTGGGGTGCCCAACGCCCTGAGCACCCCCCAGGTCCCTCCCAGGACCCATCAAATCCCTGGAACCGAGCGTCCCCCGCATCCCCTGGAAGATCCCCCCGTGTCCCCAAGCAGGTCATTATTTAACATCTCTATTTTTACCCTGGTTTTGGGTGTTTGGGAAGGACAAAGAGAAATGCAAAGAAAATCCAGGCCACGGGGAGGATGTGGAGCCCCCAGCCAGGTGTCTTCCCAACACGGATCAGCAGCACCAGGGCTCAGGGGGGCTCTGCCCACCGGGGGTCCCTGGGGATCATCCAGCGTGGATCCTGCCATGGGGATGGAGCTGCAGCAGGAAACTGGCTTGGTTTAAAAGACAGGTGTCTGCTGAGGAGGTCTGGAGCTTCTCTTGAAACGGAAAATGTAAACTCCCTCCCTCTAAATTAATATGACTTGGAAATTAAGGAGCTCTCAGGCAAAGATACGGGATTTAGAATAGCAGTTTTTCACTGGGAAAATGAAAATAAAACTATAGTAATACAAAGACCAAAACACTGGCAAGGTCAGAATGCAACCTGTAACCCTGTTGTTCAGGGTGTTGGTTACAGTCTGAATAATGGTACCTGTAGTTTTCTTGGAGTGACAGATGTGGTTTTGTTGAAGCAATGATTTTGGAGAAGGGTAGTTACTTTTTTAATATCTAGTGGTGATGAAGATAGGCCTGGTCTTCTTCTGGGAATTTAGTGGGAAAGGCTGCTCTGATGTTTCAAATTTCAGATTTTATTTAGGTAGGAAATACTTGGCTTTTCTCTATGGCTGGGGCATCTCCCATAAGGTATAACTCCTTGTGGGGAAGAGTTGTGAGGGATGGGTCATGGAAGAGATAAGGAGCCCTGCTCCACCTGGTTTCAGCAGATGGTGATAGAATGTATACTTCTGCTTGCATCTTGCATAGCAACTTAAGACATGATCTACTCCTTATTCTATTACCATCTGCATCCTACCTTAATTAATAACTTCTTTCAACTCTGCTATATGTTTTTATCCACAGGGAAACTTTACACACAGTTCTCACTTAAGATTAGGTTTTTCTGTGGTCCTCAATGGATTTCTTTATCTTTCTGCATTACCTACTAAGTGTAACTAGGATTTGAGCAAAAACAATTGTACGGATTGGTTTGCCTTTGCTTGAGGTGGGCCTAATCTAAACAGTCTTAAAATACCTTTTATGTGTACTATAGGAACTTTATCCCCATCCAGTGTGTGCAAGGCTTCAGACTGGGCAGGACTTGCTTGAGTGATGGACTCTCAGGTGTTGACTATTTAGGTGGCTTTTGTTAAGTTCATTTCTCAATTTTTTGATGTGTCCCTGCCAAGTGCCTATAGGGTAATTGTAAGTAGTCTGTTGTACAGTTCAACTTTCCTGGCAGCTGGTGTGTGATAGGGGATATGATCTATTTATTCAATATCCTGGTTTTTGGCTGAGGTGTTTCTAAGGCTGTTCTTGAAATGGGTCCTGTTGTCTGACGATTCTCTCAGGGGTGCTGTGTCTTTATAGGACTTGCTTTTTTGGGCTTCAGACGGTGTTTTGAGTAGTAGTGTGAGGTACAGGGTAGGTTTCTAATGATCTAGTGGTGGCTTCTACAATTGTGCTCACGTAGCACTTGCCTTGGGGGGTTTGAGGCAATGTGATGTAGTTCATTTGCTGGGCTTCTTTATAATTATATTTGGAATACTGCCTCCCATATTAGAGAGGCCTTATCAGCTTGGCTTGCTTGATTTTAGCACGTGTCTTACAGTTATGGACAACTTGAGAAATGCAATTTATAGTTAAATCTGCTTTTCAGTTTTGTGCCTACTTATAGGTGGCATTTTTGCCTTGATGGCTTGAGGCAGTATGGGCCTATTGAGCTAGCAACAACTCTCCTTTATGTTGCTAATTTAAATTTATTGGTGACATCTCTATTTTTGCAGCTTGATCTACTTGCTCCTTGTTTTAGTGTCCTGTATCAGCCTGACTTTTGGGGACATGGCTATCTACATGATGGACTTTTACAGAGAGTTTGTCTGAGTGGCAATGTTTTTGCACTCATCAGCAGCCTCAATTGGTTTTCCTTTATGTTGCTCGCTGGCCTTTTTTTACCTCTCTAGCTAACTCCACAGAGCATTGGTTACTATTTATGATTCATTATAAAGGTAGAGCTTTGGCCAGTTCTCTCTTTCAGCAGTGTCCAGGGCCAGCTGAATGGCTTTGAGTTCAGCAAGTGCACTTGATTCACCTTCTCCTTCAGTAGCTTGTGTGACTCGTCGTGTGGGGCTCCCTGCAGCCACTTTCCACTTCTGGTTCATCTCAACCATGAGGCAGAAACTGTCAGTGACAAGAGCACAGCGTGTTTCTTGTGCTGGTAGTTGGTTATATGTTGGAGCTTTTTAGCCTTGGTTACTTGTTTCTGCTCCTTTTTGTTGTTGAGACTAAAGTTTTTATCTTGTGGCCGGTTTTAAGTGTTTTTAAAATTTCAGGGTGATTTGTGTTTCTAATCCGGCCGTGCTGTGTGATGAGAGCAATCCATGGGCTCCATGTGGTGTGGGTGGCGTGGTGGGTAGAGGAGCCTTTTCTATAAACATCCACCCCAGCACTGGTAGTCAGGGTGCCAGGAGGAGTTGTGCTTTTGTGATAATTTCTTTTGAGGTGGCTTGAACTTTCTTATTTTAGGCGGAAAATATTTTGTTGGGTTGTTTTTTCATTTTTTTTTTTTGTTTTTTTTTTTTTGTGAGTGTAGTTTGCTTCAGACTTTCCGTAACTTTGTAGAATTCTTGTTCTCGGCCTCGAATCTCCCAGGCACCTTCTGCTAAAGGCTCCAGGACAAGCCATTGTTCTTGGCTGCAGAGTAAAGCACATTCCTCACCTCTGGTCCCATCCTGACTGGGCCAAGGGCAGTGCATGAACGATTTTCTGCTTGCTCTGGCTGAAGGTTTGTTGCTGTTCAAGGCCACAGCTGGAATTGTTCTTCTTAGGGTGACCAGGTAGAGAGGGCTCACAATGTGCCTGCACTCAGGAATGCATTCTCTAAAAACCTAAGGCACCTAGGAAAGCTTGTGTTTCCTTCTTGCTGCTTGGTGGAGAGACTGTGATGATCTCATGGATCATTTCAGTGGGGATCTGGCTCTGTCCATCTTGCCACTCTCCTCCCAGGAACTGGATCTCTCAGGCAGGTCCCTTGACTTTGCTCTTCTCGATGGCAAAACCTCCTTCCAGCAGAATCTGGATGATCCTCTCTCCTTTCTCAAATACTTTTATTGCCCTGTTCCTCCACACAATTATGTTATTGATGCATTGCAGATGTTTTGGAGCTTTACCCTTTTCCAGTGCAGCCTGGATCAGCCCATGGCAGATGGTGGGGCTGTGTTTCCACTCCTGGGGCAGTCGGTTCCAGGTGTACTGCACGTTCCCCCAGGTGAAAGCAAACTGAGACCTGCACTCAGCTGCCAAAGGAATGGAGAAAAATGCATTGGCAATGTCAATGGTGCCACTTTGCTGCCTTGGGCTCCAGCTCCTCCTGGAGATCCAGCGTGTCTGGCACGGCAGCGCTCAGCACTGGAGAATCAACGACTGGGAGAGAGAGGGGGTCTACTGACTGCTGATCAGAATCCAAATTTACTCTCAGCTACAGGTGCTTATATACCATTTTTAGGAAAGCTGGTAATTTTTTACTACATTGGTTGGGTTAAATGTCATATAGACAAGCTTACACATTTTGCAATATTTCTACTTGATTCATTCATCTTTCCTGTCACCAGTCTTGATCCAATCTTCATGGAGTCTTCAAAGCTCTGTTTGCTCTTGCCAAGGCATCTTGGTTAACAAGCTGCTTATGCTAATTAAATCCACAGTGCTCTGTCTTAGCTCCCACAGTGGAGTCACTTCATTCAAGGCACAATAGCCTACAGTCAATTTCTATTGTCTGTCAGACTTGCCCACAGGCAAACTGGGGCTGTTGAAGGGTGGGTGGGTTTTACTGAGCACCCTTTGACTTTCTAGCCAAAATTTTATGGGTGGGGATAATGGCATCGTGATTCATCTGATTCTACTGGCTGTGTGCTGTTGAGGTGTGTCACGATCCGCCCAATCCGATCGGGAGTCGTGAGTGGTTCTTTTATGGATCGCAGAGCGCAAAAGACACAGCAGGGGACAAAACCAGTTTACTTTTGCACAAATGCACTTTATTTAGTGCCAACCAAAATGCGATAGTGGGACAGAGAGGGAGAGAGAGAGAGAGAGAGAGAGAGAGAAAGGGGGGTTAGGATTATAGCTACCAAGACAGGCAGACGAATCCTCGTGGAGCCAGCCAGTAGATGTCTTTTGCCGTCTGGGGAGATCTCAGGGGTCTCCTCTGAGAAAGTCACTTTTATAGTCCTTTCCCAAAGCGAGTGGCTTCTGGCCAAAAGGTGGGAAGATTTATGGACTATTGTATGTGGAGCTCGTTACCCTGAGGAACAGGTGGAAACAGGAGGTTTCAAGGCACACCAAACCATCTTTGTTGTTATGAACACACGCAGGGTAGCCCATACTGGACCAGTCCATTGTTCTTCCATCTGTGGGAGCTTTGTTGAGTCAGCGCCCCGTGACTAGTTGTCATGAGAAACCAGTCCTGGTAGGCATCACCTGTGGAACAGTCACTTGGTGTTCCTCCCATCCCTGGCCAGCGCAGGCCTCAGGCGAGGGTCGTTGGGCAGAAACAGACGAGAGGCTCACACGGACTCTCACATCTTGTTGCAGGCTCTCTGGTCCCTTGGCCACAGTCCAAACTCCCCAGGCAGTTTCTGACTGGTTTTGGGGCCCAGGTGCAGTTATGGTTTCTTCATGTTTACAATGCCCTATCCTCCCATCCTGCTTCTACAAACACAACAAAGTCAAGCAAATGATTTCTTCTCTTAGCTCGAACCAGCTCCATCTGCTAGTAATTAGCCTTTCTACTCTGGTTCTATTCTTCTTGCTAAACTCTTAATCAATATATATTGGTTTTATCCTTGTAGCTATAGTGTTAATCCTTTTAATTCTTCCAGACCCTTGATTCACCCTGACCTCTCCCCCCATTCCACTGCCCCTCCAGGAGCCTGATGTGGCCAAACCCTCCTGGGGACACCTCAGACACCAGGCACAGAGTGGGAAATGAGTCCTGGGAGGTAGAGCCAGGTGTGGCTGGCAAGTCCCACTTCCAGTCCTGGTGTCACTATCCCAGTTCCTGGTGTCCCCATTCCCATTCCTGCTGTTCCCATCTCTGTCTCTGCTGTACCTATCCCATCTTGGTGTCCCCATCCCTGCTCCCAGTTGTCCTCATCCCTGTCCCCAGGGTCCCCATTTCAGTTCCTGGTTTCCAGAGAGGAATTGCTGGCCACTGGAGAAGGGAAGCCGGATTTTTTTGCCCCAGGAGGATTTATTGCTCAAACCAGGATAATTTCTCACCAGAACTAAAGCATTGGGAATATTTGTGGTTCTTGGCTTTAAAACACTGGAGAATGGGAAATTGATCTGTTAGCAGGAGCTGTGGGTGGGTGGGAGCAGCGGGGATGAGCTCTGCTGGCAGCTCTCGGTTTCCTGGGAAAAGGGAAGGGGCCAGATCCAGTTCCATGGATTGTTCAGGCAGTGACTCCTGCTGGGATGACAAAAGGTCACAGTGTCACCCTGTCCCTGTCCCCATACCACAGGATGGACCTGGCTGGAGCCCATGGAGAGCAGGAGCTGCTCCAGAATCCCACCTGAGCCTGCTCTAATCCTGCTCCATTCAAACCATGTGATCCCTCTCCATCCATCTTGCCCCAGTCCTGCTCCATCCATCCCACCCAACCTCGTCCCAAAGACCCTGGCCCAATCCCTCTCTGGAATGCCAACCTGATCCCTCTCCATCCATCCTGCTCCAATTCTACTCCATCCATCATCCATCCATCTATGCATCCATCCACCCATCTATCCATCATCCATCCATCGTCCATGCAACCATCCACCCATCTATCATCCATCCATCCATTCATCATCCACCCATGATCCATCCTCCCATCATCCATCATTCACCATCATTCATTCATCATCCATCTATCCATCCAACCATCCATCCTTCATCCACCCATCCATCCATCACCCATCATCCATCCATCATCCAACCATCCATCATCCATCATCTATCCATCATCCAACCATCATCCATGCATTCATCCATCCATGCATCCAACATGCATCCATCTATCCATTCATCATCCATCATCCACCCATGATCCATCCTCCCGTCATCCATCTTCCAGCTATGCATCCATCCATCATCCATCATCCATCCATCCATCCCAACTGATCCTACTCCAGAACCCAGCCCTGATCCCATGCCACAAATCAATCTCATCCTGCTCTGGACTCCTGCTCTAATCTGGAATCCCTCCCTGATCCCAATCTGTCAATTCTGCCCCAATCCCCCTCTGGAATCCCACCCTGACCCTGCTCCATTCCTGCAGTCATTCCAGGCAAAAAAGGAAGATACATGAGATTCCAGCACGGATCACACACTTAGATTAACCCCAGGATACATTCTGGGATCCACATGGAGGGGATCCAGAGCTGGATCCAGAGCTGGAACTCAATGGCTGCCATGTTATATCCATTCATGTCCCTCTTCCCTGTGGAAAAACAGTGGGATCAGCGTTGGTGGCACAGGATTCCCAGAACGGTGCTGGGTGGATCTGTGCCCCTTCCTGACCCCCATCCCGTGTCTTACCGGATTGGCGTTTCCAGACGACGAATCCAACGAGGACAATGAGGATGATGATGGCAACAACGGACACAGCGACCACCACGGTGAGATTCCCAACAGATGTTGGCTCTGGGAATTGTGGGATGGTGAGGAGGGGGAGAGGAATCCCCATCTGGGAATTCCAACTCCCCAATTCCCACATTCCACATTCCCAGCCTCACCCCAAGCGAAGATCCCGGGCTCCGACATTCCGGGATGCTCCACCCGGCACCGGTACTGCTCCCGCTCCTCCGGCCGCGCCTCGATCCTGGCCCAGGTGTGGAAGGTGCCGTCGCTGTTGGGAACGACCCCGCCCCACTCCGTCTCCTGATCCCGGATTTCATCCCCCTTCATCCAGTTGACCGCGATGGCCTTGGGGTAGAATCCGTACGCGTGGCAGGACAAGATCAGCATCCCGTGTTCCTCTTTTCCTAACACATGGACATCAGGGGGCTCTGGAATGGGATAACAGTGAGAGACATCCATGGAATTCCATAGGAATGGGATGGGGGTGAGATCTGCCTATGCAATTCCCACTGGAGTGAGATGGGGGTGAGATTTGTTCATGGAATATGCACAGGAATGGGATGGGGGTGAGATCTGCCCATGGAATTCCATGGGAATGGGATGGGGGTGAGATCTGCCCATGGAATTTCATGGGAATGGGATGGGGGTGAGATCTGCCCATGGAATTCCCACTGCGATGGGATGGGGATGAGATCTGCCCATGGAATTCCCACTGGAATGGGATGGGGGTGATATCTGCCCATAGAATTTCATGGGAATGGGATGGGGAAGAGCCCTGCCCATGGAATTTACATTGGAATAGGATGGGGGTGAGATCTGCTCATGGAATTCCATGGGAATGGGATGGGGGTGAGATCTGCCCATGGAATTGCCACAGGATTCACCCTGTTCCCAAGTCCTCCATTCCCAAACCCCACACTCCCACAGGAATTCTGCTCCCACCTTTGCGGTCCAGCTCCTTCTGCCCATATTTGACATATCTCTGGATCCATTCTGGGCATTCATGCCCCAGGTAATTTGTCTTCCTCTCAGACTCGTTCTCATCTTCCCAGAGCCTCCTGGTGACCTCAGCAGCGCTGTCGGCTGCCACGAATCTCCTGGATTCCAGGTCAAAGGAGAGGAAATCCCTTCTGTCATAGCTGTACCACTCGGATCCATGGACACTCGCATCGGACAGGAGGTCACAGCTGTAAACTCGCAACAATGTGTGGAGACCTGGGGGGATTGTACCCACAGAGACCCATGGAATTGGGTCCCAGCCCCACAGATCCCCATCCCAGTCCCATGGATCCCATCCCAACACATGCAGCACAAGATATCCCATACCAGCCTAATGGATCACCATCTCAGCCACTTGCCACCCTGTGAATTCATATCCAAGCCCTATAAATCCCATTCAAGCACTATAGATCCCGACTCCAGCCTCACAGATCCCATCTCATCCCCATGGATCCCATCCCAGCCCCATAGATCTCATCCCATCCCCATGGATCCCATCCCAACCCATCCACCCACATCCCAGTCCCACAGTTCCCCCCACTCACCCCTGCTCTGGTTGTACCGGTTCCGCAGGTTACCCAGGTTCCTGGCATACAAGTCCTGGTTCCCCACGTTGATCTGGGTCTGCTCATCCCAATATTCCGGCTCTGCTCCGTCCTTCATCCACTGTGTCAGCGGCTCCATCCGGCCCCGCTCGCTGTCGTAGCGTGTGAAGGGGATCCCATCCAGGTACCCAATGGCCATGAACTGGGGGATCCCCGGGCTGGGCTCTGACACTGCCACATCCAGATAGCGCAGAGAATGGAGAACTGGGGGGACACAGAGATTTGGGGGGGCTGAGGGGTCACGGAGCAATGAAAGGGGAACTGGGAGAGCTGGAAAGGGGGTGCATGGGGTCCCAGTGTCCAGGAATGGGGGCTCAGGGGACTCCCAGTGTCAAGGGAAGGGGATCCAAGGGTCCCCAGTGCCAAGGAAAGAGGGGTCACAATGTGGGGAGACCCGGGATGGCTGGAATGGGGGGATCGGGGGGTCCTTGATGCAGAGGGAAAGGGAGGTTGAAGGCTGAGAAATGCAGGAATGGAGGTCCAGAGGGTCTCAGAGTCAAGGAAAATGTGGGTCTGGAGCTGGGAAAGGCGGGATGGATGGGAAAGGGGGTGCAGGGGGGGATTGGGAGTGGATAAGGGAGTGCAGGGAGGTGCCTTCCTTTCCAGTGGGACTGGAAATTCAGGGGGGTCTCAGAGCCCAGAATCCCCCCTGGGACCCTCCACGATACCCCAGGGATGCTCCCAGACCCCCCGCAGGACGAGCAGGGAGTGGAGATCTGGGGTGATGAAGAGATTTGAGGGGACAGGAATCGGAACGGGGAGAGCCGGGAAGAGTCCAAGGTACAAAGGAGGGACTGGGAGAGGCGGGATGGGGGATCCAGGGGGTCCCTGTGCCCAGGAAAGGGGCTCCAGGGGTCCCCGAAGTTGAGAGAAAGGGGGGGATGGGACTGGGAGAGGCGAACGGATCCCGGAGGCGCAGTCTGGGAGACGGGAAAGAGACCGAGGGAGTGCGGTGGGGGAGGGGACGGGGGAAAGGGGGAATTCCAGGCAGTTCATCTGGATCCCGTTGGATCCCCGCTGAGACCCCCTGAGACCCCTGGGACCCTCTGGGACCCCGTTTCGGGAAGCGCCGGGAGTGGAAAATGGGGGGGACACGGAAAGTTGGGAGGTTCGGGGGGTCCAAAGGTCAAGGAAAAGGGCGGGAGTCGGGTCTGGGAAAAGCGGGATGCCCGAAAAGGGGGTGCAGGGGGGGTCTGGAAATGTTCTGGAAATTGAGATTCGGGAGTGCCCCAGTGCCGGGAATGGCGTTTCAGGGGGGCTCCCAGTGCCAGATGAGAGGGTTCAAGGGGGTCCCCGTGCGCAGGAATGGCGGTTCAGGGGGGTCCCGGTGCACAGAAATGGGGGTTCACGGAGGGTTTTCTGCTGGGAAAGGCGATGGAGAGGTAACAAGACCGAAAATGACGATTCAATGGTTTCTCCGTGCCCGGGAATCAAGATTTAAAGGATTCCCAGTGGCCAGAAATGGACGTTCAGGAGGTGCTGGTGAGCAGAAAATGGGGGTTCAGGAGGGTCTCCTTGCCACATAAGGGGGTACAGGGGGGCCGGTGCTGGGGAAGGGGATTGAGGGGGGATCACAGGACCCAAAATGGAGATCTCGGGGGTTTCCGTGCCCGCAGATGGAGGGTTAGGGAATTCCTGGTGCCCGAAAATGGAAGTTCAGGGGGTCCCGGTTTCGGGGGTCCCACTCACCTTTCGTCGCGCCCCCCGGGTCCCCCAGGAGCCCCAAAGCAGCCCCAGCCCCAGCGCTGGAGCCATCGCGCTGCTCCGCTGCGATCCCGCTCCCAGAACTGGCCCCGCCCCCAGCGCCGCCTCCGGCCCCGCCATTGGCGCCGCTATTTCCTGCCCGCCAATGGAAACTCAAAGTGTCCGTGACGTCACGGGTAGCTGGGTAGATCCCGGTCTCTCGGGTTGGGACGCGGAAGCGAAAGTGACCGAGGCAGCGCGGTGGGGGAGGGGAGATGGGGAAATTCCAGAGAATTCCTCTGGATCCCCGCTGCGACCCCCCTGGAGCCCTCTGAGAAACACCTGGGACCCCCTGGGACCGCCCTGAAGAAAGCGCCGGGACTGGAGAACTGGGGGGACACGGAAATTTGGGAGATCTGGGGGTGCAAAGGGAAGGAAAAGGGCGGGTCTGGGGCTGGAAAGGGCGGGATGCCCGAGAAGGGGGTGCAGGGGGTCCCCATGCCGAATTAGGGGGTGCGGGGGGAGTCCCCATGCACAGTAATCGGGTTTCAGGAGGTCCCGAGGTCAAGGAAAATGGGGGCCTGGGTCCCCGAGAGGGGGAGGGCCGGGAAATGGGGTACAGGGGGGCACTGGGGCTGGATAAGGGGGTCCGGGTGCGCAGGAAATGGGGTTCAGGGGGGGTCTCTTTGCAGGTGATGGAGTTCAAGGGGTCCCGGTGTCTGAAAATTGAGGTTCAGGGGGGTCCCGGTGGCCAGAAATGGGGGTTCAGGGGGTTCCAGGTTCCAGATAAGGGGGTGATGGGGTTTTCAGAACTGAGGAAGGGGGAACAGGGGGGTCCCGATTCCCCGAAATGAACGTTCAAGGGGGTCTCTGTGCCCAGAAAGGGGGGCTCGACCGGAAATGGAAGTGCAGGGGGGTCCCCGTGCCCATGAACGGGGGTTCAGGGGGTCCCGGTGCCGGTCCCGGGGCCGATCCCGAAGCCGCAGCTTGGGAGACGCGAAAGTGACCGGGGAGGGCGAGGAGGGGGAGGGGACAGAGGAAACCCTGGGAATTCCCCTGAATCCCCCCTGAACCACCCAGGATCCCCCCGCAGGACGAGCAGGGAGTGGAGAACTGGGGGGGGACTCAGAGATTGGGGGGTCCGGCGGCGTCCAAGGGTCAGAAAGCGAAACTAGGAGAGCCGGGAAGGGCGCAAGGTTCAAGGAAGGGACCGGGAGAGGCGGGATGGGGGATCCAGGGGGTCCCTGTGCTCAGAAAAGGGTCTCCAGGGGTCCCCAGTGTTGAGAAAAGTGGGAGCTGGGAGCGGCAGGAACGGGGGTCCAGGGGGTCCCTGGGCCACGGGAAAGGGGGGCTGGGGCTGGGAGAGGCGGGCGGATCCCGGGGACGCGGTTTGGGAGACGCGAAAGCGAGACGGGAGTAAAGGGGAATCCCAGGGAATTCATCCGGATCCCACTGGATCTCCGCTGAGACCCCCGGGACCCCCTGCCAGGAAGCGCCGGCAATGGAGAACTCGGGGGATGCAGAAATTTGGGAGATCTGGGGGTTCAAGAGCCGAGGGAAAGGGCGGAACTGGGGTGTGGGGATGGCCGGGAATGGGGGTGCAGGGGGGTCCCAGAGCACTGACGGGGCTGCGGGGGGATCCCAGCCCCGGATTAGGGGGTGCAGGGGGGTCCCGGTGCTGGGGAAGGGAATACGGGGGAGTCCCCGTGCCCAAAAATGGGGGTTCAGGGGTTCCCGTGCTGGGGAATGTGTGTTAAGGGGGAGTTTCCTTCCCGGAATTCGGGGCTCAAGGGCGTTCTACTGCCTGAAAATGGGGGTTCAAGTGGTGCTGGTGAGCAGAAAATGGGGGTTCAGGGGGGTCTCCGTGCCAGATAAGGGGGTACAGGGGAGACGGTGCTGGGGAAGGGGATCGAGGGTGGTCACAGGACCCAAAATAGAGATCTCAGGAGTTTCCCTGCCCGCGAATGTAGGGTTAGAGGATTCCCAGTGTCCGGAAATGGAAGTTCAGGGGGGTCCCGGTTTCGGGGGTCCCACTCACCTTTCGTCGCGCCCCCCGGGTCCCCCAGGAGCCCCAAGAGCAGCCCCAGCCCCAGCGCTGGAGCCATCGCGCTGCTCCGCTGCGATCCCGCTCCCAGAACTGGCCCCGCCCCCAGCGCCGCCTCCGGCCCCGCCATTGGCGCCGCTATTTCCTGCCCGCCAATGGAAACTCAAAGTGTCCGTGACGTCACGGGTAGCTGGGTAGATCCCGGTCTCTCGGGTTGGGACGCGGAAGCGAAAGTGACCGAGGCAGCGCGGTGGGGGAGGGGAAAAGGGGGTTTCCAGAGAATTCCTCTGAATCCCCGCTGCGACCCCCTGGAGCCCTCTGAGAAACACCTGGGACTCTCAGGGAGCCGGCAAGGGTGCAGGGTTCAAGGAAGAGACTGGGAGAGGCGGGACGGGGGATCCAGTGGGTCCCTGTGCCCAGGAAAGGGTCTCCAGGGGTCCCCGGTGTTGAGAAAAGTGGGATCTGGGAGCGGCAGGAACGGGGGTCCAGGGGGTCCCTGGGCCACGGGAAAAAGGGGCTGGGGCTGGGAGAGGCCGGCGGACGCGGTTTGGGAGACGCGAAAGCGAGACGGGAGTAAAGGGGAATCCCAGGGAATTCATCTGGATCCCACTGGATCTCCGCTGAGACCCCCTGGGACCCCCACCCAGGAAGCGCCGGCAATGGAGAACTCGGGGGATGCAGAAATTTGGGAGATCTGGGGGTTCAAAAGCCGAGGGAAAGGGCGGGACTGGGGTGTGGGGATGGCCGGGAATGGGGGTGCAGGGGGGTCCCAGAGCAGTGACGGGGGTGCCGGGGGATCCCAGCCCCGGATTAGGGGGTGCAGGGGGGTCCCGGTGCTGGGGAAGGGAGTATGGGGGAGTCCCCGTGCCCAAAAAGGGGGCTTCAGGGATTCCCGTGCTGGGGAATGTGTGTTAAGGGGGAATTTCCTTCCCAGAATTCGGGGCTCAAGGGCCTTCCGCTGCCCGAAAATGAGGGTTCAAGGGGTGCTGGTGAATGCTAAACACAACAGGCCTATCAGCAGCACCAGCCACTGTATGATATCATTAGCATTTAAAGCAGATCTGAACTCCTTGAAAACTGGTGGGGTGGACTGAAAAAACTGGGTGATGGGTTGGGAGAAGATTTCCCCTGCCCTCACTTGCTCACAGTAAGTACCATTACTGAAGTAACCCCAAAAACACAGTTATAGTGTGATAACTCTGGATCCATGTGGCTGTGTTCCAGAGGAAGTTAAAAATACATCAGTGCCTCACCTGACCAACTCACCAAATGAATCAGATAACAGCTATAGTAATTTTGGTGAGGGGACTCATGTTCACATAAGGGGTTGCAAATGGCAGAGCTGACAGGCAATGCTCTTTGCACTGGGCCCATGTCACTTAAATGAGGACGGTTGTTTCTCCAGGGCCTATTGTGGAGTTGTAGATATACTGTCAGCAAATTCCCCATACTATTGGGGGGTGACTGCATTCCACTGCCAGGGCCAGCCAAGGGTTTCGTTCCCCTTGTTGCCTTGCTGTGCCACGGATGTAGTTGATTCTTGCGGGGTCATCGGCTGGGGCAACACTTGCTGGGGGTCAAGGGCTGGGCCACAAAGTTGGTTGCCTCTTGGGGGGGCAACGGGTTCAGAAGCTTGCATCACCTTCCCCCATGATATGAGACACTTGCTAGAGCCCGAACACATAACATCGTCCGCGAGCATTTTAGTACATTTTTCCAGCACTCAGGGTGAAGGATTTCTACCGGATGATCAATGGCACCCAATTGCAACAGTCGTGTGACTGCACAATCAAAGTCTTTCGCTTTGCAATCAATGCCCCACTGCTTATGCAGTTCAACACTACCTTGACGAGGGCTTCCATCTCCTCGCTATGGGAGTGTCCTCCCCGCCAAAGTCGGTCCCGCTGCTCCGGCCGTCTCACTCGTCCGGCGAGCTTCCCGACACCCCAGCCACCCCTCCCCGTGTCGGGGGCAGACGGATTCCTGGGTTTCAGCCCCTTGTTGCCTCTCTGGAGGCAAGGCGACCCGCTCTGAGAAAGACACGACGGCTGACGTACAAGCTGTTCGGGCTAATCACTCACGGCACCAATATGGGGGATGGTGAAAAAGCCTTTATTTCCTCTTTGCACTGCCTTATATAACCACGGTGCACTTACATCATCCTATCTTGCTACTGGGTAACATGACTGGAGAGGGGCTGGAGCCCTGTCTTCCCCTACATCGCAATATTCTTCTGATCAGATTTCTCTGCCTACTCACAGCATTGTAATTATTTGTGTATATATGTGGGTGACTCTTAGTGATATCAAAATTTTGGTAAGGCTTTTTTGAAGTTCACCTTTAGGATGGATTTTTTAACACCAGAAGAACTTTATAGATAACACTTCAACAGATGAAATGCTAATAGAATATTTTTAATATGAAAAAAAGGAGCCAATTGTGGCAGGGGCACATATGAGTCATCCAATGGCTCCATTGGAAGAGAAGCCGGGATTCCAGACAACCAGGAGAGGTTAGAAATGAACATTAACACTGCTGAGGCAAAGGGTGGACAAGGTACCAGGATATTCTTGCCTGGGGGAGGAATTGGGCTGATTCCCTCTGGCCCTCACCCCTAGCTCTGCCTGCCTGCACAGATGGAATTTGCACAGCTAAAGGCAGAGCCCATACTGAGGATATCTGACTGCAACAGAAATTGGTTCAGTTGCAAATGGAAACAGCAAATGGGGAGCATTGTGAAAACTTTACTAAAAAACTGGGGGGGGATCATCCCTCTCCCCACTCCATCATGTGCTGTCTAGGCTACATGGGGTGGATTAGAGCATTGGGGTGTTTTTGCTAGTCCACAGAAATCAGCTGGGAATCCAAGTATCTGATGACTTAATTAGAGAAAAGTGGTCAATTGATGCAGCCATGGCTGGAGGGACCACCCAAAAATAGAGAAAAGATGAACAGACACCAGAACAAACCCAACTCAAACCCAAATCCACAGACCAGCCCCTGGGAACCTTAACGAATTTCTATCAGGAGACAGAAAATCCACCAATATTTCGAGTAGCATAACTAAATCATAAACTAAATATTATCACTGTTATCACTATTATGATTAATTTTAATATTATTATTATTATTGTCATTATTATTATTATGTACTAATGAATTTATTATCAGACCTCAAAATAACAATCAATTGGCCACCTCCAGCTCCTCATCTTCCTGCCAAGAAATCCATGGAAAAGAACAACAAGACATTTCACCATGGGATGGGATCAGATTATCAATTAACAGAAGGAGGTGGAGTTTGTGGAAAATTAAATTAGCCTAACTGCTGTTTGCAAATAGAAGAAACTAAAATGGGGCAAAACAGATAATAAAGGAAACAAGAAAGTAGATCATGTTACAGTCCAAATGGGGAAAGGATGGCAATGGGACACGTTTTCATGGTTCCCTGGCAGACCATGGGTTAAACGAATGCTGTTCCTCCCCTGATGTGCTGCAGCAACTCTCATCTTTTTCCCATGCCCGACACCTTGCTGAGTGCAGCTCATTCAGCAGCTGAGCAAGGGGATGCAGGTGGCAGCCAGGCCTGATCCAGAAACGGCTGCAAAAGGACAGGGAGGGAGGGCACTGAGAATAATCCCAAAACCAAGGAGAGACCAGGAGAAAAAACAGAGTCAATAAGTTAAACTTTATTTTCTGAAAAGGTGTATTGTATTGTATTGTTAGAAAAGTCTTCTGTGCTGCAGGGGGGGTAGGTTATCAAAGAAACTAGTGAAAAGGAGGCAAAGGCCAGGGCTAAATGAACTGGCAGATATTACCTGGGAGGCTTACATTTGCCAGCCCTTAAATGTATCTGTAAATTCAGAAAAGCCAAGTAATCCAGAGAACGGGAACTATGCCACATGTGGGGCAGGAAACACAGAACCCCTAGGGGTAAAATGTTTAAAAATACCAGAAGCCCCAGAGACAGTACAAGAAAAGAAAAATAAAACAAAAGGCTGAGACCCACTAAAAATATTGCCTGCCCCGTTAGCATGGGGCTTCCCCAGCCCCGGAGTTTCCCCAGCCCCAGAACCGAACCTCTGGCGGCTCCTCCCAGCCTCAATCCGGCTGCCGCGGCTTTTCCGCCGGCTGCTCTGGCCGTGGCCCCGCTGCCCTGCTCGCCCGGGCTGCGCTGGCTCCCCGCCTGTGCCGGCACGGCCCCGCCGCTTCCCCTGCCCCATCCCCGAGCCCACCCGGCGCCAGGGGCCGCGGGTGCCCATCCCTGCACTCAGCTAACAAAAAGCTCTTTGGCGGCTCCGGCACCGGCCCTGCCCCGACACCTCTGCTTTGGGGGATCAAATCTCCATCTCTCCCTAAACATTCCTGTTTTACACATGAGGACAGGGAGTGAAGGCTTAACACAGTCGAGGTACCAAGAGCAAGCTAAGAATGCCTGTTTCTGCTGTGAAAATAAAAAAGTGTTAAGATTCATAGTAAATAAAAGGATAAAAAACTTATATTACAAAAAGATGTAAGGTGTATAATAACAATGGCAAGAAAGAAAAAGAGTTTAAAGTTCCTATCACTAAAAGTGTATCAATTAAGAATGAAACAAAAGTGTAAAAAAGAAATGTCTTGCTGGTTCCTAAAATCAATAATAACGTATCGAGTTTCATTAATAGTAGCAGACCACCTGACTCACTAAGTGAAAAATGTGGAGTGTGTACAAGCCAGGAAGAAGAATAATAGTGTAGTGCCTACTGCCATTGTACACAAGGTAGTAAAAAGTATAAATGCTAGATGTGAAATTATGTGTGCAAATAGTTAAAGAGCTGGGATCAAACTTCTAGAAAATAATTCTTTACAGTCTGTCAGTTCTAAGAAATACACTGTAATTTTGAGTGATGATCAAATGTGTGTGTATAGTTGTGTTTCTCAAATGCTGGAATCCTAACTGCCCAGCCAGCACCTGGAGTGTGCTGCACTTAGTAAATCATAAAAATCACAAGATAACAGAATGTGCTGGGTTGGAAGGGAGACATTAAAATAAAATCCCACTTGTGTCTCTGTACAGGACATCCCAACATTCCCACCACATGCTGAAGGAATTGTGCAAACTTCTTAAATTCTGTCAGGCTCGGTGCAGTGACCATTTCCCTAAGGAGCCTGCTCAGAGTCCAGCTACCCTCTGGGTAGAAAACGTTTTCCTGATATCCAACCTGACCTCTCCTGAGGTTTGAACCTCTTGCAGCTTCATGACTAAAAACAGTCCTGGCTTTTGTGTAAGGTTTGCAATGATTTGCTAAATCTTCTGTGAGTGCAACACCACAGATAAAAGTCAATAAATGTGCTGTGCCCTGTGTTTTAAGGACACCCTCCAACCTAATTCTCTGATTCCTTCAAGTGTTTTAATGTTTACAGGGGAGTGTGTGTAGAGCACAGGAGCATCTAGTGCTCTGTAAGCACATCAGACTGATGTGGCTTATCCTGAAAACCAAATTAATGCAATAAAAAGACAATGCTGAAGCAAAAGCTAGCAGCAGCTGCCCCAAGTGAGGCTGCATAGAATAAACCATTATAAGTAGAATCTAAGAAACAGCAGTTAAAACTACCAAAAGATCTCTGAAGTGTCTTGCTCCTGGCAGTGTGCAAGAACATAAGAAACAGGAGATGTTGCATTAGCATGACACACCTGCTACATAAACTGTGATGGCTAATTTAAAAGAAACTCACTTCAGCAGCTTTTGTACATGAATTAAAATTCTAAACAAGTCGGGCTGTTAAATTCTCAACTTTAGTCTTGTTTTATGTGCATTTATTTACTATCTCAAATGTCTTTAGCCTCAGTGCTTGGGCAGCCTGCCTGTTTTGTGTACAAACAAAAACACCAGCAGCTGACTTTGAGCTTTTGCTCAGGAAAAAGCTTTGAGCTTTTGCTGAGGAAAAATCCTTCCACTTCAAACAAGAAGATCAGGACTGTTTCACTCAGATATTTCTCCTACTCTGGCCTTAACCTGTGACTTATATAATAATTTTGCTTTGTAAATGGCAATTTCTAGTGCCTGTCAATTGGAGAATACCTAAGAAAAAGCAAAAATCTACAGTTGAGAAGTGTCAAAGATAATTTGCCTGAAAATTAGCAAAAGGTGTATCCATATTGTACTGAGTTGTGGTGATGTCATTCCAATGGTGGGTATCTCCCATTGGTGTTATGTGTCCAATGTAAAAGAAATTAACATAAGGAAAGTGTTAAGGTACTTCTACCCTATCAGCACAAAGAAGAAAAAAAGAAAAGACACAAAAGAAAAAAAAAATCAAAACTGATAATCATAACTGGTAGGAGTTATTTGAGAATGGAAGGAAAGGAAAGAAGAAAGCCAAAGCAGAGGTACTGGCACAAGAGTGCTGGAAAGGGTTGCATATACCGTGCTGTTACTGCTGTGCCTCGTACTGGAATGTTAAAGCTCAAGGCTGGGACAAAATTAAGAAATGATACCAAAAGAGAGAGACAAAGTGGGAGACCCCAGGACACACTCCCTGCAGCCCAGAAGATTAAACAAACCTTGGCTACCAATAGAAACCCCACAGGCCTTGAGGGAGGCAGAGGGATGGAAACAGTCATGGGACTCATCCTATTGCTAATTATGACAAAAGGAAATAGTGCTGATGCTTGTTCCAAGTGTTACCAGACAATTGGGTATGGCAGACACACAGTATCCACCCTTGCCTTCCACACACACACCAAATCAGCCTGATATAATAAGCACAACTCAGAAACCTCCATTATCATGGGAAAAAGTTACTGGGGAGCCCCAATTGGGAAAAGGAGGGTGGGCTCCATCAGCATAGCAAAGTTGCCCAGTAGGAGAAGCACACCTCTGCTTCACAAAAGAAGGTATGTGAGGATATGCAGATCAGGGAGGAGTGCACGATCACTACAAGGAAGAATTTATAAAGAATATAACTAAAGTGTTCAAGGGAACAAGGACAAACCATAAGGGAAGTTTTAACTTGTATGAGAAATTGAAACAACAACTCAGCAAACGGGACTTACCCACCTCAGGAAAGAATTTATTTGTGGAATTCATGAAAGAAATTTCTACTGAATTACTTACTGATATTACCACTGAACTGATTTAACTCACTGCTGGATCTGTGGAGGAACACAAATGACTGAACAGTGGCCATGGATGGGGGAGGGATTAGACCCAGAGCAGTTATTGGAATCAAATGGAAATATCGAGGGGAGTCAATAGACCTGAAGGGTGAGTTCTAAACCATGAGGAAACAGGAGAAGTGTGTATAACACATCAGGGAACTAACTTAACCAATATGTGGGGCACACCCCCTCTATGACTATCCTGATTACAAATACAAGCAGTCAGTCTTGGTGGCCCAAGGATCCAAAAGGATATTGGGGAAAGTTAAGTAAAGGTAAGTGTAGAAAGAACAATTTTACAGGACTAGGCTGGTATAATAAGAATAGAGCCAACCCATACAAAGAAGTAAAAAGTGTAAGCATCTATTGGTAACAATCTAAATCAGTTGCACTAAGCTGGAAAGCCCCAAACAGAATATTTGGGATCTGCAGGAAAAGAGCTTATAACACCCTACCAGAAAGATGGAAAGGGACAGGTACTCCAGGGATTATCCAACCTGCATTTTTCACATTACCAAAAGAAAAAGGGAATAGAGTGTTAGGAGTTCCCTTGTATAAAACTTTGTATCAAAACAAAAGCAGCCTTGCCACAGAAGGAACACAAATCTCAAAGGATAATGAATGGCCCCCAGGATGAATTATTGAGTACTATGGACCAGACCTGGGTTCAAGATGGGAGCTGGGGCTATCCACTCCAATTTATCTGCTAAATAGAATTATCAGACTACAAGCTGTAATAGAAATTACTGCCAACTGAACAGCCTGAGCAATGGAATTCATAGCTAAACAACTTACTCAAACTAGAGCAGCAGTACATCAAAATCAACTAGTCCCAGACTATCTATTAGCTGAAGAAGGAGAAATGTGTAGGAAGTTCAATAATTCTGAATGCTGCTCAGAAATTGATAATAATGGTGAAGTAATTATTAAAAATGTGTAAGAAATAAAAGGAACAGCCCATGTACCTGTACAAACCTGGAACTCGATGCTTAATAATAATTAGTGGAATAATCTAAAAGGGAGAGTGCAGTGAGTCTGCTGCGCTCGCTGCGATTGGCTGATTCTGCCGTCACTCCTCATTCTCGCGCGCTGATTGGGCAGAGCGGGGACAAGCCCGGCCCCGGTGCCGCCCCCACGGCGATCGTGCCGCAGCAAAGGCGCCATTGCCGGAGCGCCTGTGCGGGCCCGGGAGCGGCAGCGCCCGCAGCGCGGTGAGTCGCTGCTCCGGCACCGGCTCCTGCCGAGCTCACAGAGAGAAGGAGACCGCGGGCAGCCGCTGCATCAGCGCCCTCAGCCCAGGGGGAACACGGGCCAGGCACATCACAACGAACCCGCCAGAGCCCCCTGCCGCCCCCTCCGCCCACAGCGAGCCCCGAGCCCCCGCAGAACCGAGCGCGGCTCCCACCTCCGCCGATGCCTCACCGGGCTCTGGCCGCTTCCGCCGCTCCCAGCCCGCACGGAAGATTTGAAAATGGCGCCTTTGGCCCCAGGTCCGAGCTTGTCCCCGCTCTGCCCAATCAGTGCGGGAGAATTAGGAGTGACGGCAGAATCAGCCAATGGAAGCGAGGGGCGGGCTCTGCACCCAGCATGGGCTCCTTTCCCCGCTCCGCCATTTCTCTCCTCGCCTGAGGAGCGGCCCCTCGCGCTGGGCCCGGCCCGGGCATCGGGCCAAGGAGCCGCTGCTGCCCTGAACCGCCGGGAGCTCGGGGTGAGCGGGAGCTGAGGGCGGTGGGAGCTGGGGGGACCCGGGTTGGAGCCGGGACCCACCTGGAGCCCCGGCAGGAGCCCGAGGCGGGCAAGGGATGTTTGAGAGAGGCCCGAGGCTGTGGGGGAAAATTCACGTCGCCAGAGGTTTGTGTGCACAAAGGAGACAGAGGAGTCCTGTAAAGTGACTTTATTGATGAGCAAAGGGAGAGTCTATGGGCATTTGCCATGCCGTCTCTAAAAACGCCGCCTCCTTTTTATCCTCATTTTCCCGGCCGCATCTCCCTCTCCCTTTCCCCACTGGCTGAGGCACTTGGAAGGTTCAGATTTCCCGATCCCCCTGCTGCATGTCCCCCTTA
>NW_027635486.1:0-38705 GCF_903797595.1 Erithacus rubecula | reverse complement strand
GGCCAGAGAGCCCCGTGCCCAGGTTCGGGTTTCCCAGGAAAGGGGCCTGGGGTGAGATGCCCTGGGCCGGCCGGGAATGGGAGTCCCGTGATCCCGAAGTTAAAATAACCAGAACCGAAGCCTTAACTACGCCACTCTTTATTACTAAAAGCAGCAGAGAAGTTAAGGGAAAATTCATATGGTGGTACTGCTGCCTAACCACACCCAAAAAGAAGTGCGCCACACACCCTGGGAACTCTCACAGAATGGAAGGAGAGTTGCAGGTTTATAAGAGTGCCCATGGACTTATTGTGTGTGGTGTTGTTTAGGACTGTTTGTATGTAAAGTCGCTTTTAATGAGATGGTGAGCTCAGAACTGGAGGACCAAGGCAATTTTTAGCAGTTAGTCCCGTAACTGACTGTGTGGTGTCTGGAGGGTTCCCCAATCTTGTATTGGCTCGCTGTTCCAGAGGCTTTTTCTCTTCAAGGGAACTCCCCTGAAGAGTGGTGTTTCGGGAGCTTTGCGATTTTACACGTTGGGCGCGTTCTTTCAATTGATGGACAGGAGGGGAGCAGCAGCAGCCAGGCCGGAAATGAGGCAGGGGAGAGGGCGAAGTGGGAAGTAACAGGGAACAAACTGGAACCGGGAATACAACGAACTGGATTTAAGGAAGGGAATACAACAACCGGATTAAAGAATGAACTGGGGTCATACAGAACAGTGTATCACATGATAAGGTAAGTGACAATTCCAACTCTCTAACAATCCTTATTTACAGCCTTCAGGGGAGATCATTTATCACAGTGCTGCAGCTCAATATTAAATCTGGTTTTTGCTGATCCTGTGCTGGGGATTTTTCAAATGCTCTCAGCCCCTGGCTCATAACAGGGTGAAGGAGCCCTGGCCCAGGCTCTGGCCCTGGGACACGGGGACACTGCCAGGGGGTCCCCGTCCCCCTGTGCCACCCCCAGGGCCCGGCCCCTGTCCCCGTGTCAGGCTCTGGGGTCGATCTCATGGAACATCCTCTGCGGGAGGCTGCGGAATGGGGGGCAGGGGGGACCTGGGGGGACAGGGGACCCCCCTGTGCACGAGCAGCGTTGGACTGTGAGGGGGGAACGGGGCAGAG
Source organism: Erithacus rubecula (assembly GCF_903797595.1). Classification (NCBI taxonomy): domain Eukaryota; kingdom Metazoa; phylum Chordata; class Aves; order Passeriformes; family Muscicapidae; genus Erithacus; species Erithacus rubecula. The sequence continues at coordinate 37,599 of NW_027635486.1, read as the reverse complement.
TGACCTCCCCAGTGACCTCACACAGCCCTGTGATGTCACACAGCTCTGTGATGTCACACAACATCCTATGATGTCACAAGGTCGTTGTGATGTCACACAGCACCCTATGATGTCACACAGCACCCTGTGATGTCACACAGAACCTTATGATGACACACAACACCCTATGATGTCACACAGCCCCTGTGATGTCACACAGCACCCTATGATGTCACACAGTCATTGTGATGTCACACAGCCCTGTGATGTCACACAACCCATGTGATGTCACACAGCACCCTGTGATGTCACACAATCTTTGTGATGTCACATTGCCTTGTGATGTCACACAGCCTCTGTGATCTGTGAAGTCACAGTCATTGCTGTGATGTCTCACAATCTGCCCTGGGATGTCACATGGACATTCTGTGATGTCACATCCTGCTCCAGGATGTCACAGCCCCTCTCTGATGTCACATAGCCACCCTGTCATGGCAGAACACGCTCTCTGATGCCACAGCCTTCTCTGGGACATCACACAGCTGCTCTGTAATGTCACAGCCTGCTGTCTGATATCACAGAGCCACCCTCTATGATGGCACAGTCTCCTCTGTGACCTCACTGCCCTCTCTATGGTGTCACACAACCCTCCAGCGCTGTCACAGCCCACTCAGCAATATCACAGCCTGTTCTGTGATGTCACAGCCCAATCTGTGACCTCACACTACCTACCCTGTGCTGTCACACAGCCCCTTTCTGACATCACAGCTGCTCTCTGGCTCCATGACACAGCCACAGAGGTGCTGCTGTGCCACAGCCCCCTCTGGGATATGACACAGCCCCTGCCAGTGCTGAGCACTGTGAGCTCTGCCTGTGCCCTGCTCGTGTCCCTGCCATGCCCTGGCAGTGCCCCAGCCCTGCTGGGCTGTCACAGGAGCTGCTCCTGGGCAGAGCTGTCTCTCTGCAGTGCTGCCCTTGCCAGGAGCTGCCTCTGTGCTGGAGCCTGGCCCAGCTCAGCAGCACAGGCACAGCAAAAGGACTTGAATCACCCTCTCGGGGCTTTGGTGCTGTTTGCATCAGATTCAGTACCTAAAAGAGTGTGCTCAAAAAACTTCTCAAGAGCTCCAAGTGAGATTGAAGCACTGAAGTTTCTCATATTTAACTAGATCCCAGTGAGGGCCAGAACTGAGAAAGTGTCCTCAGGTCTCAGTTAGAGCAGAACACTGGAGGCACTGATGGCAGGTGGGGACAAAGCAGGGAAAGGTGTCTCTGGTGCTGAGAACAGCAATTCTTTGTTTCCCCAGTTGTTCTCTGCTATGACAAAAGGATCCACCATCTCTGAAGCAATCCATCCATCTCTCCCAGGTCTCTCATCAGCTGTCCTCAGACTCCACTCCACTGAGCACAGAGTTCCTTTGCCCCTATGCAGTAATCATGTTCTTGCGGCTGCCAAACCCCACCTTGGGATGTCTCTGGGCCCTCTCCAAGGTGTTGGCAAATGAAAACATTCTCCTAGTAGTATAAGGAATTTAGCAGAAGAACAAGGCTATCCAGTCTTGTTTGTTCTTGCTACTTTTGTATGGGAACAATCCTTGCATAGATAGAATTTTGGAGGCCAAATCACAATTTTAGTCATGGCCCCTGGACGAGAAGTTTAGTTCATTTCCATAGGTGGAAAGAAGCAGTGCCCGAGTGTCTCTGGACTAGATGAGAGGTGACGACCAGAGGCTGTGCTGACCCCTTTTGTCTGGGAAAAATCCTTGAATACAAGGAATTTTTTAAGGTAAGTCCAATTTCAGCCATGCTCATCAGGAAGGAGGGAGGTTTCTTTTCCATAGAAAGAAAAGCACAGGGCCCCAGTGCTCCTGGGACTGATGAGAAGCAACCCTCAACATGCCAGGATCTGCCAGACCTGCCAGGTGGTCCATGGGAGGCCAAATGAGCCAGACCTGTTCCATCTTCCCTTTGGTTCCATGGGGTCCCACAGTGTCACAATGGTCTCCATGATTCCACGGGGCCTTGCAATGCCACAGTAGTCTCCATGGATCCACGGTGCCCTGTAGGATCACAACGGCGCTTTAGCTGCACAAGGCCCTGTAATGCAACCATGGCTTCTTGGTTCCACACAGCCCTGCTGCTGCTCACTGGCCCCCTGCGACTATGTGGCCCAGCAGTATCACAGTGATGTCTTTGGTTCAACAGGGTCCCCAGAGTGTCACAATGGTCCTTTAGATCCTTGTTACCTTGCAGTTTTACAATGATCCCTTTGATTTATTGTGCCCTACAGTTTCACAATGGTGCCTTGGTTCCATGGCATCCCCAAAGTGTCACAATGGTCTCCACAGGAAGGAAACCACAGAGCCCCAGTATTTCAGGGGTTAATGAACTGCAGACACCAGAGGCCAAGGCCAGCCAGACATGTCTGTAATGGCAGCTTTTGTGTAGGAGAAATCTTTGGATATAGGACTTCTGGAGGTGGAATCCCAATTTTGGCTGTGGGCACCTAGAGAAGAAGGATGGTTCTTTTCCACAGGAAGGAAAGCATGGAGCCCCAGTGTTTCAGGGCAGAATAGAGGTGACCAGAGGTCAGCCAGATCTATGTGTCCTGGCAACTTTTGTCTGAGAGAAACTCTTAGGGATAGGAATTTTGGGGGGAAAGTACTAATTTTGGCCATAGGTGCCTGTGCCAAGAGGGATGTTTCTCTTCCATATGAAGGAAAGCACTGAGCCCCAGGGTTTGAAGGCAGGTGAGACCGGGTCCCCAGGTAGACAAGGGCAGCCAGACTTGTTGCTAATGGCAGCTTTTGTGTAGGAGCAATCCCTGGATATTGGGAATTTTGAAGGGGGAATCCCACTTTGGGCATGGATGCTTGAGTCAGAAGGGCAATTATTTTCCTTTTGAAAGAAAGCCCAGGGCCCCAGTGTTTCAGGGGCACATGAGAAAAGACCCTCAACATGCCAAGGGAAGTTGGACCAGTCAGGCCAAGCCAAACAGACCTGTTACCTGTTCCCTTGTTTCCATGGGGCCTTGTAGTGTCACAATGGGAGTGTCATATTGGATCTTCGGTTCCATGAGGCTCAGCTGTGTCACACTGGCCTCTTGTTTCCATGGGGCTTCAGAGTGTCACAATGGTCCCTTTTCCATGAGGCCTTGCAGTGTCAGAATGCTTTCCTTGGCTCCATGGGATTGCACAATGACATAATGGCCCCATGGTTCCACAAGACTGCAGTGTCTCAACAGTCTCCATTATGAAGTGTCACAATGGCCTCTTGTCTGCACGATTCCCTGGTGTGTCACAATGGGTGCCTCTTTCTTCCATGAGGCCTTGCAGTGTCACAGGGGTCTCCTTGGTACCACAGTATTGGGATATAAATACTATGAGGAACAGGGCAAATGAGAGATATTGTAAAAGATGGTTTATTGCCTTATGGCATCAGTGTCATAGAATGGTGAGATATTAATGGTGCTATATCCAACGCTCTAACAGAAGCTGCCTCATTCTCAGTTATAATGCCTTATGTTAGTTTTTAGCCAATCAAATACTTCTACAAAGCTTGCTAGTGTCTTTTTATACCAATCATTTATTGCTTTGCCTTTCACGGCTTTGCCAAAATGAGTCATTTTTCAGTCAATCATATAACACTTCACAAACTGAGATGAATATATCTAAAAATTTTAACTGACTTTATAACAGGTTCTCTTACTAAATTTAAAGTATTTTATTATCTTATTTAATATATTGCTTTGCTTACAAATTACATATTTCTGTTTGCTTAAAATATATTTTTCTTAAACTGCAAACTTTTATTCTTGTTTTATATCTGTTTCACTTTTATGCTTTAATTGTTCAAGCCTTCTCCAAGGTGTGAGAGTCCATCTGAGCCTCTCGTCTGTTTCTGCCCAACGACCCTCGCCTGAGGCCTGCGCTGGCCAGGGATGGGAGGAACGCCAAGTGACTGTTCCGCAGGTGATGCCCACCAGGACTGGTTTCTCATGACAACTAGTCACGGGGTGCTGGTAGCTATAATCTCGAGTCCCCTTTCTCTCTCTCAATCTCTCTCTCTCTCTCTCTCTGTCCCACTATTGCATTTTGGTTGGCACTAAATAAAGTGCATTTCTGTAGAAGTAAACTGGTTTTGTCCCCTGCTGTGTCTTTTGTGCTCTGACATCCATAAAAGAACCTGTCACGACTCCCGCTCGGGTTGGGTGGACCGTGACATTATTTGGTGTACTCAGCAATTGAATTCCAGATACTGGAGGAGTTGGGGTTTTCTATGCACTTTGTACCAGGGGAAGACCTGTGCCATTTCAGCCACACCTAGCCTGTCAGTACCATACTGAACAGTGTTAGAAAGCAAGGGAGGTGGTATTGGGTCCTCCCCACAATCTGCACACAGACCCAGGTGGATAATCAACTCCATTTCAGTTATCGGAGAATTTTTTTGAAAGGATCTCAACTGAGCAAAAGATGGGACTTGTGTTTTTTGTTGTTTGCTGCTTGGTGTAGTGGAGGAGAGACAACCATTGTGCAACTAAAGAAAACCTCCCAAGCACTTTGGTCCCCTCAGGCACCCAGGGAAGAGAGGGGGTTGTCCCCAGCAGAAGTCTGGGTGTTAAGTCTTGACCTCCCTGAAGTGATTTTTTCGCCTTGCACAAAATTGTAACTCACAGAATATTGTTATTGTTGTTGTTTAGTTGTTGTATTTGACTACTTGGGATCACGAAGAGACAAGTGGTTTTTGTAGTTAAGTTTGTACCTCCCAAGTAGTGTGTCTGTTCACCCGCTCCAGGGAAGAGAAGGGATTCACAGTTTCAGCTGTGCTTTTTGTGTAACTTTAAGTGTGTCTCCCTGAGAGTGGTTTTAGTCCCTTCATAAAAATGTCTGAAAATGATAAAGCTGCATTTTACACTTTACTAGCTAAGTATAATGCCAGACCCTCCCAAGGGGGGAAGACTGGGCACACAGTAATTGGTTTAATTTAGAAAATGGGATTGATAGGATACATTCTTTGCAACATGAAACAAAATTCAAACTGAGCAAGAAAAATAAAACCACACTTTGCTCAGTTCTAGGTGCTTGTCTTTCATCTGCTGTAGAATCTCGTTTTAAACGAGTGAGTGAGGAAAGTGCAGTGATAGACTCCTTTCAAAACCTGGTGGAAGCTTTGCAAAAACTATTACAGGAGGAAAGAAATCAGGTACAAACTCTGCAAAACCAACTAGAGCAGGAAAGAAATCAAGTAGAAACTCTGCAAAACCAACTAAAGCAGAAGACAAATCAGATAGAAACTCTGGAAAACCAACTAGAAAAGGAAATAAATCACAATTATTTACTACAACTATCACATGCCTCACAACATGCAGATACACCTAAAGAAACAGAAGAAAAGGAAACATATCACATAAAGCAGATATACCCACAGAGAGAACTAGTACACATACAAAATTGTGGGGAAAATAGCTGCTCTAAAATGAGACCTCTCGTTAAAATGGAATATAGACAATTGAACGACGAGGATTTTGACCCCCACATAACCTCCAAAGAAATGACATACACTGCTACTGAATTGGCCAAAATAAAGAAAGAATACTCACGTCTCCCACAAGAGTCTGAGACCGAGTATGTCTTTAGAGTTTCACTCACTGGAGGAGATCAAATTAAATTAAGTGAACAAGAAGCCAGTGGATATTGGGGGCCTGGAGTTTTCCTAACAACTGGAAACGCTCGTGTTCCATGGTCTCTGACACAGCATGCAGCCTACTGGGCTGGGTGACTTAGCCCCCTAGAAAGAGGTGATCCTCTAGCCATAACTGGCACCCCAGACCAGCTCCTAAAAAACATCCAAAAAGCTGCCTGCTTGCAAATTATATATGAAATACAATTCACTGCTGGCCATAAATCACCTCTGCAATTACCTGTAAATGTAAAACAATACCCTTTTTTCTCTGGTGCCCAAGTAAAGATCAAACCAGTTATACAGGACTTGCAAAACTCCCCTGTATGGCCAATCCAAAAACCCAAACCTGACACTGTAGCTGTGTACCAATACATAGATGATGTATTGATAGGAGGAGAAGAAAAAGAAGTGAGGGATGTGCAACAGAAAATAATTTCCCACCTAGAAAGCCCTAACTTGCAAATTGCCTCAGAGAAAATTCAAAAACCTTCTCAGGAAGTGAAGTTTTTGAAGACAGCCACTACTGGTTCTACCCCTCCTGACGGGGTGGCCCAGAAATCCTCATTAACAGAAGGAACTGTAAAAAGTCTGGCAATAACAGAAACTGAGAACTTGGGCAACAGTGATGACAAACCTGCCTCAATAATTAAAGTAGTCTCTGCTTTCTCCCCCGAACAATCTTTGTTCACTAATTCTTTCTTCACTGATGCTTCTGCTGAGCAAATTATTGCTGGGGGACGGGGTGACTCTTGGCTTGGAGTGCTGATGGTTATTTGGGGTGTTTTCTAGCTTGAAGAGCAGAGTGCCTCCTTTGTTTGCAACTACACTGACTCTTATGCTGTGTTTAAAGGAGGTACAGAGTGGTTTCCTTCTTTGCAGTAAAATGACTGGGAAGTTAACAGAACTTCTGTCTGCATAGTTCCATCATTTTAACCTCCTGCCTCTTTGTGGCAGATTCTGTTGTGTTTACTTTTCACAGAATAACGCCATGGAATGTGAAGATTAATTGCTGAATCCCTCATCGAACCTGTATACAGTTACAGCACAGGACTTTACAGCTGTGTTTTATTTTGTGAAGATTCAAAATCAAAACTGAACTGTTGTACAATTTTCCCAAAAAATTATGTCTGGGAAAAACAATACAAAATATAAAGGGGAACTTAATATTGTAACACCTACTACCCAACCACTGGTTATACTGAGCCTGAACATTTTTGAAATTGGACCTTGGGTAATTCAGAAAACTGGCCAACAGCAAATATTGTTTAATTCGGCGTGGTCTTTTAAACAAGTCAAATTGCCAATGCAAAACAATGTCTCAGTAATTCAGCCAGCCTGTTCACCTTTTCTAGGGGTGGACAAACAACCTGGTTGCAAAACCAGGAGGATCCTTTCAAGAAACAAACAAGAGGCATAACCGGTGTTGTGGGAACAGGATTGGGAATTTTAAATAGCATTGATTCAGAGGTATTAATGAACAAATTGGTTGCTGTGGGCTTCATTGAAGCCACAGGCTGAAAATTGCAAGGGCCTGAGGCCTTTTTCTCCTTTCTCATGCTAAGGAGAATTTCTCTCGGGTCTGCTGCAGTTTGCCTGTTCCTCCCTGGATCTTCCCAAGGTGATAAACCTCAGGAAAAACAGGAAGGAATTCATAACAAGATTAAGCACCTGCTGTTTTTCAGAAAGTAAGGAAAAACAGTTCTCACGATCCGTGAGAACGTTCTGTTTTCTTCTACTATCCAATGGACGGCCGTTCCTCTCTTCTTCAGCGATCCACACTATAAAAGTGGTTCGCCTTCACAATAAAGTGGCTTCTCTTTGCTGCTAGCTGGAGGAGTCATTGTCGTTATTCTCCGCGACCGTATCGCGAGTAGCGACAATTGGTGGTTCCACCGAGATCGTCCTTCACGGGAGCCGAGACCGTCTTTCGCCAGGACAGCGCGAACTGGGACCGCGGAGCCCCGCAGCCCCGCGGAGCGGAGCAACCCCGGACTGCGAGCGCCCTAGCGACCGCTCCTCTTTCCGCGGAGAGAAGGTACTTTGTTTCTCCACCCCTCCCTCCTCCAAACTAGCGGCTAGGCGAAAAGTTCTAAAATGGGGAACAATCTATCCAAACAAGAGGAAATTATTATCTCATTATGGAGGGATGTTCTAGAGGACTTAGACATCCAAATCCCAGATAAAGATTTGATTGCCTTGCTAGCTTGGGCAAAGGAGCGCGGTTTTTCAGAGGAGGAAGGAGAAGTTTTTTCAATGGACGTTTGGAAAGAGCTGGGGAATCTGTTGTGTGCAGCTCTCCATAAAGGAGATGTTTCAGTGTGCCCGCTGCTTACTACCTGGGGGACTATTCATCAGAGTTTTGTGGAGGATGAGGCGAGATTTGAACGGAGCGAGGGCGAGTCCGATGACTGCTCCGAGAACCCCCCGAAGTCAGGACAGCCCCTCCCGCGCGCATCCCAAGATAGCGCGGTGTCCTTTCCCCGGAGGGCGGTAACGGCAGAGACAGTGCAAAAGCCAGCTATTACACTGGAGGTAGTGGAGCAAGTCACGTTCGCGATCGCGACGGCCATCTGGGAGGCGTTTGTGCCCTATGTCACCATCCCCGATGAACCGCGGCGCACCGCGAATGGCCCGGCAGCGAGAATGGGTCCCGGGCTGCCGGCGGGCCCCCCCCCAGACCAAAGACGGCAGGGGCAGCCGGCCGCAGGGGCGGGGCTATCGCTACCCCCTGCGCGACGCTTGACGTCACAGCCCACGATCCCGGAAGCTTCGGGTCCCCCCACCAACCCTCCCGGGACGCCGCCGGGATCCTCCTCGTCTCTAGGGGCGTGTCCTGCCGAGCGGGCCCCAAACAAGGTCGCCGCTCCTGCCTCCGCGGCCGGCCCTGTCTCAACGGGATCGGAGACCGCCGCGACATCCTCCGTGGGGCAGGAGTCGCCGCCTTCGTCATCCCACTCCAGCGCCACAGACGCCGACGAACCACAACACCCCCGCCGGAGGCGTGGTGTCCCTTCGGCCAACAATCGCGGCAGAAACCCCCGCGTAATTTGGGAGGCTGTCAGGTTGCGTGCATTGCAAAACGGGGATTGGGACCTCTTAGAGAAGGTGGGAATGCCAACAAAAGGAGTTTTCCAGATGGAGGGAAGCGTCCAGGGTGACCCTGCGGGGCCCTACCCGGCCCCCGGGGATGACCTGTCGCAAAGCAGTGATGGGGACACCCGGGGGACGGAAGGGGCTCAGGCTTTTCCCGTCTTCAAAGGGGCGCAAGGTCAACTCGACCGGCATGACCCAATTGCTTGGCGTGTTGTCCAAGATATACAAGATAAGGTAGCACGCTTTGGACTCGGTTCCACCCAGGTCATGCAGATTCTTAGAGTATTAAATACAGACCTGTTAGCACCTTATGATATAAGGCATATAGCACAGGTGCTATTTCAGCCAGTGCAGTTCAGAGTGTTTGAGGACACCTGGGCGCAAATGGCTGATAGGGCTGCTGCAGACAATATGGGGCTGCCCCAGGATGACCCTAGGTATGCAATAGGCTGAGAGGTTTTGATGGGTACGTTTCGTTTCTCTAACCCTGACCTCCAAGCATCTTGGCCCCCTCCCATTCTTGAGCAATGCCAAAAAATAGGGTTCGCAGCAATTATAAAAACAATAGAAGCTGCAGCTCCTAAAACAAAATATGTGAAGATTACTCAGGGTCCTAACGAACCATTCCTACAATTTGTAGAAAAGGTGGCTGCAGCCCTAGAGAAACAGGTCGAAGATGATGCTCTCAGGCAGATGTTGTGTAAACAGCTAGCCAAAGATAATGCCAATGCTGACTGTGCAAAAATTATACAGTCTCTACCAGGAGATCCCTCACTAACTGACATGATACAGGCATGTTCAAAAGTGGGGACTATAGATCATCAGATCTCTGCCCTGGCAGCTGCCATGTGGCAGCATCAAAAGATGTCAGGAGGTGGATATTATAAACAGGGAAAACCTAAAGGCAAGAAGCAAAAACAGCAACAGGCTAAAATGCCTACCTTTTTGTGTGCCAAGTGCAAAAAGCCAGGACACTATGCAAACCAATGCAGATCAAAAAACCCTCCTCCTGGCCAGGGAAACGGGCAGGGGAGCGCTTGGGGGTACAGCGCTCAGATAGAAACAGTACCCCAGGCTTCCTCAGCCAGCACTCAGCCAGCACCCGGGGGTCAGCCGGAGTGGATGTATACACCGCAGCCACAGTCACCTTAGACTCGACTGGTGTACACAAGATCCCTCTGGATGCCACTGGACCTTTGGGCAAAGGCCTGAGTGCCCTGCTCATAGGGCGGTCCAGTGCCACCCTCCAGGGAATTTTTGTCCACCCCGGGGTCATTGATGCTGATTTCACAGGTCAAATCTATGCCATGGTTTCTACGCCTTCTCCTCCTGTCACTATCCCAAAGGGAACTCGAATTGCCCAATTGGTGCCTTTCTATTCGTCTGTTCTCAGGGTTGATCAGCGAAATCGCAAAGACGGTTGCTTTGGATCCACAGGACCACCACAGGTTTTCTGGACAATGAATGTCTCGGATCAGCGACCACAAATGATGTGTACTCTGACTCTCTCAGGTGCCAACCCGTCTCAGACTCAACTCAGAGGTTTGCTGGACACTGGGGCGGATGTAACAGTGATCTCACTCTCTGCCTGGCCTCCCACATGGCCTGTGGCCCCTCTGGGTCAGGCCATTGCAGGCTTGGGGGGCACAACACAGACCTTTGTGAGTCAGAGGCCTGTGTTGATCAGAAATATGGAAGGGCAGACAGCCACGGTCCGACCATACATCACTGCAGCCCCTATCAACCTCTGGGGACGAGATGTGTTGGCAGCCTGGGGGGTGCGCATGGAAGCAAATTTTTAATTAGGGTCACTGAAGTGAAGGGCAAGAACTATCCTATGATACCCCTACGGTGGTTGTCTAATACCCCCGTATGGCAAAATCAGTGGCCCTTGCCAAAACAGAAATTAATAGCCCTTCGAGAATTAGTAAAAAAAAAAAAAAAACAAAAAAGGGGAATGGCTGGTGAAACACCACACAGCCGACTAGAAAAAGCTTTATATACCATCAATCACCTTACTGTGCCACAAGATTCCAATAATCCTGTTATTGTGAATCACTTCTTTACAGGCTGCAGATGAGATACGCTTGCCCCGAGCGAAGGTGTTCATACGGAACTTGACCACGAACAAGTGGGAAGGCCCGCATGAACTCATCGTTTGGGGCCGTGGGTATGCTTGCGACTCAACAGATACCGGGGTACGCTGGCTGCCTGCGAGATGTGTCCGCCCTGACCTGCGACATCAGAGACAGAATGCAGCCGAGGCACAGCCTTTGGATGCTGACCAACAGGCCGACCGCCAGCCAGATGGTCCCTCTACAAGCAGAGGATGAACTCTTTTGTTTCTTTGGAACTGTTTTCAGTCTTTGGACATTGTTAGATAAATTTTATATTGGAAATCACGGGTCTGGCGAATGGTGGCGGGTTTCTTTCCTATTGTATTAGAAGTAAGTTGCTGGGAAGCATCAGGTGCGAAGGTTTCCCTGGATGCTTCAAGCGTCCACGGATCTCCAGGGATGTGTTTGCTCCCCTCCGACAAGGATCCTAAGGAGGACAGCAAACACCTCCTTTTTTCTTTTAAAACTAAAAGGGGGACTTGTGGGCTTCATTGAAGCCACAGGCTGAAAATTGCAAGGGCCTGAGGCCTTTTTCTCCTTTCTCATGCTAAGGAGAATTTCTCTCGGGTCTGCTGCAGTTTGCCTGTTCCTCCCTGGATCTTCCCAAGGTGATAAACCTCAGGAAAAACAGGAAGGAATTCATAACAAGATTAAGCACCTGCTGTTTTTCAGAAAGTAAGGAAAAACAGTTCTCACGATCCGTGAGAACGTTCTGTTTTCTTCTACTATCCAATGGACGGCCGTTCCTCTCTTCTTCAGCGATCCACACTATAAAAGTGGTTCGCCTTCACAATAAAGTGGCTTCTCTTTGCTGCTAGCTGGAGGAGTCATTGTCGTTATTCTCCGCGACCGTATCGCGAGTAGCGACAGGTTGCCACCACCAGAGACCTGACCAAATTGAAACAACCTCTGCAGTCCTCTTTAACTGCCCTGGGGATGCAACAGTGGTTATTATCAAACATTTTACCGGATTGGGAAAAGGGAAATATAAATGATCACAAATTGATAATTGATGCTCTTGGTACTGCTCAAAACAACATCTCCTTAGCCCTCAGCTGCATCCAGGCACAGTTTTAGATACAAACAGTTGTTGCCTCAATTATTAGGGAAGGGGAAGAAGGCATCTTCCCCACTGAAATCTGGACAATAATTTGGGACAATGCTAATGATTTTGAAAGGAAGTTTCAGTCCTGGTGGAATTTGGTAAACTTTACCTACAACCCCAACACAAATACAGCCACAGCCTTTGTGCTGACAATACTCAATGCTTCAGTGCATTTGATATACCCCATCATTGCATTAGGATTGAATCACGATGGAACTATTCTCTATCCTTTCGAGCATAGAAAATGGGCCCGTCAAATTGGTGAGAAATGGCAAACTGTTAATTTGGAATCTTGTGCTGTTCAGGAGCAACAGGGTTTCATTTGTGAAAGCAATGCCATTGTGGCCCAAGACATCTGTTTAGACACAGAGCAAAATATCTGTCATTTTGAAATACACTTTGATGAGACTCCTGCAACAGTGCTGGTGTACATAGGAAATGGATGTGTGTGTGTAAGAACTGCTTGCAACTTAGTGTTTGTAGAAAATGTAACAGAGGATCTAAAAAATCATTTAAATTTTTGTGTTTGTAATTTTACCACGATCATGGGCTCTGACTTTTCCTATACTGTTCCAGTTATGTCTCATCACCTTTTGCAATCCAATTTTACACTGATTCATCAGTTAGTGCCTGCTCCCATCGGGATGAACCTCACTTTGATTAAACAATTGCTGCTTCACCAGGACTTAATTGGAATCTTGGAAAAAATCAAGAAAAAAAGACAGAAGACCCTGGTGACAGTTCATCACGATGTGAGAGAAATACATTGGGTTTTAGAAAGGGTAAAAGGGGATGCTGAACTCAGGTGGTGGGATACTCTTTTTGGGTGGTCACCTACTGCTACCGGCGTCATAAACAAATTGTGTCATCCCATTGTTGTGCTTTTGATTTTGGTTTTGATCAGTTTTGTTTTGTCAGTCATTTTATACATCTTGAACTGGAGAATGGTAAAACAACTGACACAATTGGCATCAACAATGGAAGCACATAATTTGATGACTACCTCATCTGCTAAAGATACCCCTAAAGTTATTGACACCAGACAAATTACAAGAGCAGTGAAAGTCAGGCCTTTAACAGCAAACTGATTACAATTGTTTGTTAGTGGTTATGATTGGTATGATCAATTTTAGTAATGTTAAGCTTCTGATTAAGATGGTTTTGGAAAATAATTGTTTTAATTATAAAAACATATTATAGTGGATACTGATTTGTTTTAATTTTAATTGTTTGAATGTTATTTTATTAAATAATTTTGATTCTAATTGTTAAGAATTTTAATTGTTTGAATGTCATTTTATTGATTTTGTTTTGATCCTAATTGTTTGAATTTTAATTGTTTGGATGTTATTTTATTGATTAATTTTGATTGTTTAAAAGATATTTTAGCTAATATCATTGTGATTTGTTTGAAAATTTATTTTAATCAATTTTGTTGTGATTATTTTTCACTATTTTCCTGTTTATTTTCCTTCCTTCTCCTTTTCCTTTTCCTTTTCCCTTTTCCCTCTTATCCCCGGTTTTTTGTTTTCCCTTTTCCTATTCCCAGGATGTGCTACCAAGGGCGGGTCCTGAAGATGCTACAAGAACACAGCATGATGCTGATGGAGTTTCTCAGCGACGCTCGTTGGTCACGGGGTGATGTGAGAGTCCGTCCGAGCCTCTCGTCTGTTTCTGCCCAGCGACCCTCGCCTGAGGCCTGCGCTGGCCAGGGATGGGAGGAACGCCAAGTGACTGTTCCGCAGGTGATGCCTACCAGGACTGGTTTCTCATGACAACTAGTCACGGGGCGCTGACTCAACAAAGCTCCCACAGATGGAAGAACAATGGACTGGTCAGTATGGGCTGCCCTGCATGTGTTCATGACAACAAAGATGGTTTGGTGTGCCTTGAAGCATCCTGTTTCCACCTGTTCCCCCGCGTAACAAGCTCCACATACAATAGTCCATAAATCTTCCCACCTTTTGGCCAGAAGCCACTCACTTTGGGAAAGGACTATAAAAGTGACTTTCACAAAGGAGACCCCCGAGATCTCCCCAGACGGCAACGGACACCTACCGGCTGACTCCACGAGGATTCGTCTGCCCGTCTTGGTAGCTATAATCCCGACCCCCCCTTTCTCTCTCTCTCTCTCTCTCTCTCTCTCCCTCTGTCCCACTATCGCATTTTGGTTGGCACTAAATAAAGCGCATTTCTGTAGAAATAAACTGGTTTTGTCCCCTGCTGTGTCTTTTGCGCTCCGAAATCCATAAAAGAACCAGTCGCGACTCGCTCTTGATTTGGGCAGACCGTGACAATAGGAGACAAGAGCCACTGGGACACTGCCAGCTCTTGTGGAATCCAGTGTCCGTTGAGACACAGAGAGGTCATGGAAGCATAGGGAGTGTTGTAATGCAATGGAATCAAAGGTCAATTCTGACAGAGAGGGGCCAGATGGACCACAAGGGCAAGGAAAATTTTGACAGGTATAGTAGAAACAAGACACCACTTTTATCCTATTTTCCTTGCCTCATTTCCCTCTCTCTTTCCCCGGTGGCTGAGGTACTTGAGAAGCCCAGACTTCCTGGAACACCTGATGCCTGAGATTCCTCTCTAATGTGTAACCCTCCCTTTTAATTTTTAATTCTTACATAATTCATAGTTTCCATTCCCCCTCCCCCGCCCCCCCATTGCTTCTTTCATCTTCTGATATCCAATTTCATTTACCAGCAAACCTACAGTTTTTTTGTAAAATAATTCATCTTTTCCCATTCATCAATCAGTGGAATGCCTCCCATTGTTTCTTTTACCTCTTAGTGCTAACTCTATCTACCAACAGATATCCACAGCTTGTTTGCAAAGACAAATGCAACATTCCTCTCAAGCCTGACCTCTCTGCTGTGACAGCTCCATGGACAGAGGTTGTTGTCTTTTCCCCCTTCCATGGGCAGGCCGCTGTTCAGCCATCTCCAGGACAGCAGGGCCCCACCCCATGGCACTGTGACCTGGGAAGACAAAAACCATGACTCCAAATGTCTGCTTCTCCTCTTTCTTCCCAGGCATTCAGTCCTGCCAGTGGGATATTCTGCTGGGTGCCACAGGAAAAAGGAAACCACTGTGACCCTGTGGGTAATATGGAACCAAACGTCCATTGTGACACTCCAGAACCTCATGGAACCAAGGAAATCCCTGTGGCACTGTAGGGTTTAATGGAACCAAGAGTTCATTGTGACACAGCGGGGCTGTGTGAAGCCAAGGAACCATTTTGACACTGTGAATCTGTCCCGTCTCTGAGGGTCTCTTCAGGCTTGAGACCTCCCCAGAGAGGGCATGGAGGTGGTAAAAAGTCTGGTTCTCTCGGAGGCGCCGACAAGAAAGCAGCTCGAGACGACCTTGTGTTGTTTTGGGGCTGTTTATTTATCTTATCTTAAAAAAGTTTCTGCCAGCCCGGCACAGGTCCGCTCTGCAGGTCGACCATAGCAGAAAAGGTCTCCTGAGAGGGCTGAGCCAAGGTCTTTATACCCTAAACTACGTATACAATATTTACAAATTTTCCCCAATGCCATGTAACCTCTTTGCAATGTCCAGTTCTTTCCCATCCAATCTGTGGTTCCCAGGGTGCAACTTCAGCATGGATGACATGAAGAAGAAGGAGGAAGAAGTCCACCACACCCAGGGTCCTCCGTCTTGGCCACATGGCCCTTAATATAAACAATCTAAAAAACTACTTATACTACATTCTAACAATCTAATTTACACTCTGCTCATCATTATTTTCTGTGTCTCTTCTTTCAACGTGGGCAGATTTTCCCAAGGAGCCAAATCCAGCCCCTGCAGCTCCTGGGCAGCACTCGGGGGTCTCTGAGGGGTCTGCCAGGGGGGTTTTTGCACCCCCAAAGGAGCCAGGGAAAAACCCTGGACTCCCACACAAATTCACTTCAGGCTTTTTTACTGTACGCTCGACATCTCGCAGCGTCTTACCAGTTTGCCTCTCTTACAGGTACCTGTCTATAAGTTTTAAACATACTTTTTTGTCCATATCTCCGGCAGTTGTAGTTCTGCTCCCTGGGGTGCCAGTGAGGAAAAGGAGCCCTCTTCCTAGGAAGATCCCAGGTGGCCACACCAGAGGGGTCCCGGACCCAGCTGGCCCCTCGGCCAGAGAGAACAAAGTCCCAACAGAGGCGCCAACGGATTGACCAAAATATGAGTATTGGTGTAATACCGATACTTAACTGTGACGGACAAATTAACAATTTAACAATCTAACAATTTAAAGTTAGAGAGTGTACGTTTATTCAGCGCTGAGCAGCAGCATGAGGTAATCCTCGAAGATGCACTGCCAATTTACAGGTGATCACAGTCTATTTATTGACAAAGGTTTCAAACAAATACATATTCATAATAACAGCCCCTCCCATCCCCTGCTTCCTGTGGTAATTAGCTTGAATAGCTATTAAGTATGCATGTTTGACTTCGAAAATTAAGTTTGGGGTCATGTTTGTAGGGAGGGGTCTTAAAAGGATGAACTAAGACACATCTTTTTACCCCCAAACTCTTCACGTTTTATATCAATAACAATAGAAATGATTTCTGGGGACAGTCCAGTTTTTCAAAGAATGTGTTTCTGGTTGCATTGTCTATGTTCCTTTGGGTCTACTCTAGTTTTTCTTTTCCTGTTGTAAGTGAAGGTGAGCAAACATGCAATGTCAGACAAGTAATTATTTAAGTTTCAGATAACTACTCTCTTCTGAGTTTTATTTCTTTTCAGTATGGTAACTAAAATCTTAATTTTCTAAGATGAGTGTTTCAGAGTGATCCCATAGCCGGGGGACCCCCGGCAGCCTGGAGGGGTGCGGGAGGTTGGTGCTGAGCGGGCTCCAGGCCCCCGAGGCTGAAAGGGGCACTGACTGCTCCAGCTGCCCTTGGGCAGCGTCACCATCAAACCCAACACGCTCAGCCCTTGTTTTCCCCCCAAACCAGGATTTCCCGAACTTAGGCTGCATTGAGGAGGAGGAGGCCATGAGGACAAGGTCAATGGCCCGGGAGCCGCAGGCAGGTGAGGAGGAAGTCAGTGCCCCTTTCCCCCTGTGTCCTGCTCCATCTCCCAGCCCAGCACAGCCCCGGCTGCATCACAGTCCTGGGGGAATCTCCTTGCCCTTTCCCTCTGGCAGCGGAGGCAAATCCCATCTTGTCCTTGTCCTTCCTCCCCAGACAAGGAGCTGAGCACGGACAGCAGGGAGGACAAATCCCCACGGCACAGCCTCGGGCAAGAGGCCGTTTGCAGCGGCTCCACGGCGCAGGAATGCAACGGGGAGGAAAAGCCCCGCAGATCCCGCAGCAGGAGGGGCTGCAAACGCACAGCCCGGGGATCCCAGCAGGAAAGAGCCAGCCCGGGCCGGGGAGGCGGCCGGAGCTCGGAGCTGGGGCTGCGTGAGCAGCTTCACCATGGGGAGAAGCACCACAAGTGCTCAGAATGTGGGAAGGGCTTCAGGAGGAGATGGGACATGATTGAACACCAGAGGATCCACACGGGGGAATGGCCCTACGAGTGTGGGGAGTGTGGGAAGGGATTCAAGTGCAGCTCACACCTGACTGAGCACCAGAGGTTCCACACTGGGGAGAGGCCCTACGAGTGTGATAAATGCAGAAAGAGGTTTCACACCCGCTCCAGTCTCCTCCAGCACTATCGCATTCACACAGGGGAGAGGCCCTTCTGCTGCCCCGACTGTGGGAAGAGCTTCAATCGAAATTCCCACCTCATCAGCCACCGACTCATCCACACAGGGGAGAGACCCTACGAGTGTGATAAATGCAGGAAGAGGTTTCAGAGAAACACCCATCTGCTCCAGCACTATCGCACTCACTGGGATGAGAGGCCCTTCTCCTGCCACGACTGCAGTAAGGGATTCAAGACAAACTCCAACCTCGTCACCCACCAGCGCATCCACACAGGGGAGAGACCCTAAGAGTGTCCCGAGAGTGGGAAGAGCTTCTCACAGAGCTCTACATTGACCAAACACCAACGGCGTCTCCACTGAGAGAAGCCCTGTGAGTGCCCTGAGTGCAGGAAAAGCTTCGTGCTGGCTCCCTGTGGCCTGGATTTTCTTTGCATTTCCTGTTGTCCTTCCCAGACACCCAGTACTGGGGTAAAAATGAAGACATTGAACTAAGACATGCCTGCAGACACAGGGGGATCTTCCAGAGGATGTGGGGGACCCTGTGTTCCAGGGACTTCAGGTTTCCTTGTGGTTGTCTCAGGGCTTTGGGCACCCCAGGCCCAGCGGCTCTGGCTGCACTGGGAGATGCTGACGGAGGTTCTGGGGCAGCTGATCAAGGACCCCCTGCCCTGACACCCTCCCCGTTTCCCCCTGACCCAGCTCCCGCTGTCCCCAGTCCAGGATCCTCCTCTCCCCACTGTCACTGCCCTTGCCCTCAGCCCATTGCCATCTCACACCACTCCTGCCCCAGTCCCAGTTCAGATCCCATTCCCAGTATCATTCCCTGTCCTGTATTCTCTGCCTGGTTACTGTTCACATATTCCCAGTCCCATATTCCCTTTCCTGTTCCCCTTCTTGTATTCCTGATCTCAGGCACATTCCCATATTTCCATTTCTATATTTCCAGTCCCCTTCCCATATTCCCCTTTCCCAATCCTGTCTCTCTATCCCTATGTCTGTTTCCTCTCCCATATTCTAAATCTCTATCCCATATTTTCTCCCCAGTTTCTATTTTCATATTTCCTGTTCTATTTCTATATTCCTATTCCCTGTTCCCATTTTAATTTGCATTCCAATGTCTTTTTCCCAGTCCCCACTCTCAGTCCCTGTCTCCATTCCCGATTGTTGGAGAGTGGAACAGAGAAGCCTCTCTGACTCCCTCTGATAGAGAATAGCATGCAAGAATTAAATTTAAAATATTTTTGAGAAATTAAAATACAGGATACCACACAGACATGAAATAGAGGTCTTAGATTTAGTATAAGGAAATAGAAATATTAAGTAGCATAGATATGAAGTAGACATTTACATCTTAGTGTGAAGCATGTAGAAATGTGTTTTAAATACCATAAAAAGTAAAAGCCGTGGAATCTCCTATAAAATAGTGGCTGCATTGAGACAATAAAAACTTAGTTCTAGACAAAATAAAATTACAGTAGGAATATTTTATATATTCTTCACATAGAACAGATAGGCCATATGCACAAGTTATATGTAGACTTTAGTATTACGGAATTCTAACAGGTTAAGGAGAAATTCGTCAGGTTCACGGTTTTGGCTCATTGGGTGATTTGTCAATAAAAATCCACATATTGGATCTGGAGCTCTCTCTTGCTTCTCTCTCTTTGCTCTGTCCTCCTCCACCACCACCATCATCACCACTACCAGCACACGAGAGAAGAAGAAGAGGAAGATGAAGAAGAAAAGAACAGAAGAAGAAAGGCCAGGGAGCATCTGCCTCTGGAGACTCTGCACCAGCCGCAGCTTCGACCTCTTGCAGCAGAGAGCTGCTCCTGCTTCCATCGGGACTTTATGGCAGAGAGATTGAACAGGGACTGGAGAGCCTTGGGCTCTTTGCCTTTGGAGCCTGACGTGCCTTCACAAGAAACAACTTTACAGCAGCCAGCAGCTGCTCTGCTCTGGGAAGATCTAAAGCCACAACCAATCCCCACAGCCGGTGCCAGTCCCGGTTGTGGACACTGCTGGAGGCCTAGGCACATTTTAGCTAGGCCTTTTTCTCAAGTTCTAAGTATTTTTCTCAGGCCATGAAACTTTCTCAGCCTCTAGCCAGGATTTTTCCCAGGCTAGAGATTTCTTCTTTATTGTAAACACAAGAGAAAGAATCATAACAGAGATAAACACCTGCAAGGTCCATGAGAAAGTCAGGGAGGAGAGGTGTCTCCTTCTCTGATCAATGATCTGTCTGTATTTTGTTTTGCACGAATTGTCTTATTTAAGGCAATGGTTTCTTTCAATAAATTGCTCTTTCTTGCTCTTTCCTGCACCAAGCAAGAGAGTGTCTTGTTGCTGTTTTTTCGCTGCTCCGTATCTTTCTCCACGGCAACATATGGAGGTCCCACCGAGAGATCGTTACTCGAGTGGATCGGGATCACCCTAAGCGATCTCTGACCGACCAACAGCACCGGGAAAACTCGGAGCTGACAGCCTGCAAAAACCGGGACGGACCCTGGAGGCCTGTCCTAACCGGGGTGCGGCCCGTGCTGGGGTTTGTAGCCAGAGCTGCACCGAGCAGACTGAAACCCAGAAAACCAGGGCTGCGAACCTGGGGCCAGGACCAGAGCCGGGATCGCGGCCGGAGTCGAGAGCCATCTGGGACATCGCGGAGACCCGCCTGACTACGGCAGGACGGGAAACCCGCAGAAATCGTCGGCTTTTCTCCTCTCCCACCGAGAGAGGTAATATGAGCTTGTAGCTCAGGAGCCCCTTGGCTCGGTTCGGAGCGGCGGCGAAATCCCGCAGCCCCGCGGAGCCGAGTGCCGGGAGCCCGCACAGCGAGAGCTGCGAGCTGCGTCTCGACTGTTTTCTCCCCGTCGAGAGAGGTACTGTGTTTCCCCCTCCCTCCCAGCAGAGCGGCTAGGTGGGAAATTCTGAAATAATGGGGAATCGTCTGTCTAAGCAAGAGCAAACTATACTCTCGCTGTGGAGGGATGTCCATGAAAGCTTGGACACCCCAACTCCGGACAAGGACTTGGTTGACTTGTTAGCGTGGGCAAGAGAAAGCGGGTGTTTTGAGGATGAAGGAGTGGCTTTCTCTGAGAAAGCTTGGAGAGAGCCAGGATACCGATTGTATGAAGTCATACGGGAAGGTGATGCTTCAATTCTCCCTCCAATTAACACTTGAGGGATCATTAATGGAAAATTGAAGGAGGACAAGGTAGGCTCTGAGGGGAGCGAGGCAGGTTCAGAACAAAACGAGGAGGAATCTGTCTGCTATCCCGGGAACCCCCCGGAGCCAGACTCGCCCCCCGCGCTGCCGGCTCGGAGCGGCCCCGGCTGGAGCAGCCCCCGTGCAGCCAGCGCTGCCTGGGGGGGCGGCCCCCGCCCTTGTGGGGCCGCTCGCTGCCGAGAAGGAGGTGCCGTCAGCCGGCCCCTCCACCGTGCCGGTGCCGCCGCTCGATCCGCCTGCCGGGGCAGAGCCTCCCCCTGAAAAGGTGCGGGTGGTGCTGGCCCGTCCGTCCCCGGTGCCGTCTGACCGTGACCCGCCTGCTGAGAGGAGCCGTCGGCACCAGCCACCCCAGAGAAGGAGCTGCTGCCGGCGCCTCCCTCCTCTCCGGTGCTGGAGACCGACCTGCCCGCCCGAGCAGGGTCTGGGCTGCCCTTCTCTGCCTCAGCAGAGGTGGGGCTGCCTTCTCTTCTTCCCTCAGTTTCTCCATTCGTTCACCCGGGAGCGGTGCTGAGCCCAGCGCTGGACCCCACGAACGGACCCCTCCCATCGGCATTTCCAGCTGCTTCGCCGCTCCCACCCTGTGCTGACAGCAGCGATGGCTTTGTCCTCACTTCAAAGGGGGAGCAGCGGGGGCTGGTTTCATTCCTGCAGTGGGCATGGGAGGAGGGAGCGCTGGGGCAGATGTTTCTGAGCTCTATTCCCTTGTTCTAAGGGAAGAGCTGAAAACTTGCAATGATGATATCCAAATGAGAGAGGCTCAGGCTTTTCCTGTGCCTGTGCCTGATGCTGTTCCTATTGTAGGACAGCGAAATTGGAAAAAGAGAAAGAAAAGATCTAACCAATCCAGTTATTGTGAATCACCTTTGCCTCATTTCAGGCTTCAGATGAGACATGCCTGGGTCTTTGCTACTGACCATCAAGGTGTCTGCCCTGACCTGCACCAGGGGCAGAGTGTGATCACAGCTCAGCTTTCACATGCTGACCAGCTCACCAAACACCAACCAGAGAAAACACTGACCAGATGATCCCTCTTCAAGCAGAGAATGGACATTCATCTGTTCATGTTGGAACTGTTGATATAGTTTTCATTGTTGTATTAGAATAATTACTTAGTGGTGGATTTTTCACTGTTTGATAAGTTTGGTGAATGGTGATGGGTTTTGTTATTGTAATTAGAATTAAGTTTTAGAATTAAGTTTGTTAAAAGGACCAGGTATGAAGAGTTCCCTAGGCTCTTCAGGTATCCACATATCTCCTGAGGAGTGGTGTTTGTTCTCTTTGACAAAGGGCCCTGTGGAGGATTACAAACACTTCTCTTTCTTTTCTTTTTTAAAAACTAAAAGGGGGAATTGTGGACACTGCTGAAGGCCTAGGCACATTTAGCTAGGCCTTTTTCTCAAGTTCTAAGTATTTGTCTGAGGCCATGAAACTTTCCCAGCTCCAGCTAGGATTTTTCCCAAGCTGGAGACTTTTTCTCTATTGTAAACATAAGACAAGGAATCATAACAGAGATAAACACCTGCAAGGTCCATGAGAAAGTCAGGGAGGAGAGAGAGGTGTCTCTTTCTCTGACCAGTGATCTGTCTGTATTTTGTTTTCAACAATCTGTCTTATTTAAGGCAATGGCTTCTTTCAATAAATTGCTCTTTCTTGCTCTTTTTCTGCACCAATCAAGAAAGTGTCTTGGTGTTTTTTTGCCGTTCCATAATCTTTCTCCGCGTCAACATCTCCCCAGTTACAGAATCAGCCTATTGTTTCCATTACTTGGCAGCCTTACAAAACCACACATTTTCAAAATCCTGATAGCTGCACATGAAGATCTTCATAGCTGTGGTTTCTTGTTCCATAGTCTGTACCAAGGCCAGAATATCTTGACCAGCTGTGCTCTCTCTTCCACATGCCACTTGTTCTGCTATATCAGTCCTGTCTTTTTTACATTTGTTCTGGTTTTTCTACTCTTCCTTCCAGTCAGAGACTTATCAGCAGATAAGTCATATTGCTTCAGAAAATGCTTGACATGGTTTGACAGGATTTGATTCTGCCTGTATTTAACAACACTCTTTAGACAGTATTAACTGTACGTCATGCTTTTTCTTACATTATTTGTACAGACTTACTTACAAATAAATGTGAAAAAAATGAATGAAAACTTGCACAACTTGAATAAGAAGTTACTGAGTCATAGCCATTGAGTGTATAAAATGGGTTAGTAGTTGTCATATGTGTTTCTGTGTTTTTATTCTCAACTCTAAGCTAAGTTTCTTTCGGATCCGTATCTTGCTTTGTTGCCTGTTCTGAAGTGCAACATTCTCAGGCAGATCTAGGGAATTCCTCAATGCAAACATTCTTTTTCTATTTTGAAAACTGACTTTTTTTCTTACCTGCGGATCATAGACCATGTCAGGAGAGGATGTTTTTCTGGTATCTTTTCCCTGCTTTATTCAACACTTCTCAGAGTATGTAAGAATTACCATGTAACACGGGAAATGCAAGTTTGTCCATTCAGGCTTTACTCATCCCACAGTTCTTGAGGCTTAGAGAGGGATTATCCATTAGTTCCTGAGGAAAGCAGTTCTTGACCATACCAGCCCAAAGAGCACTGTCTAAAATCATGTTCTCCAGTTCTGGGCCCCTCAGTTTAGGGAGGATGTTGAGATGCTTGAGCGTGTCTGGAGGAGGCAATAAGGCTGATGAGGGGCTTGGAGCACAAGCCCTGTGAGGAATGGCTGAGGGAGCTGGGGTTGTTTAGCCTGGAGAAAAGGAGACTCAGGGGTGACCTTATCACTCTTTACAACTCCCTGAAAGGTTTTTGTAGTCAGGCGGGTTTGGTCTCTTTTACCAGGCAGCAGAACAAGAGGACACAGAACAAGAGGACACAGTCTTAAGCTGTGCCAGGGGAGATATAGGCTGGATATTAGGAAAAAGTTTTTCACTGAAAGAGTGATAAAGTACTGGAATGGTCTGCCCAGGGAGGTGGTGGAGTCACCATCCCTGGATGTGGTTAGAAAAAGAGACAGGATGTGGCACTTGGTGCCATGGTCTAGTTGGGGTGTTAGGGCATTGGACTTGATGATCTTGAGGTCTCTTCCAACCTAGTAATTCTGTGAATTCTATTATATTGTTTAATGCTACTTTTGCCCATCCATTCAGGATGCTAAGAGGAACAATTTGGAGCTCCTGAGAGCATTCAGCTGTTTATTGAGTCTTACCTCATGAGTCATGAGGTAAGAGAGCTGCATAGACAGGTACAACAGGCATTTGCTGCAGTTTGTAATTTAAGAACTCCACTTACAATTATTTCCTATCACATATGTTTTTAGGCTGTGTTTAATGTAACTTGCAAAGAAAACATGAATTATTGATTGTGTTGTAACCTTACTTGTGTTTGTCTATAGAGAAAATACAGCTATCCTAGTTTGTGAGGAGTTTGTCTCCTCAAAAATTCTAATGCAGAAATTCATTTGGGATGTATGTAAGATGTCATAATGTAACTGTTTCAAATTCTTACTCTAATTTCTTTTCTTTAAACCTTAAAAATATTGATTGATTGATCAATCGATTGCTTGCAGAAACCCTTGGAATACTTTTCAGACTGGCTGAGAAATTACAAACACGCTTTTCTGGAATGCTTGTACAAACACAGTTACTGAGGCTGCTGTGAATGTGCAGGAGCTTTTCACAGATGTTGGACTCTTCCTATGGGGCACAGGCATTAGCACAGGGATGTTTTGACACCACCCTGTTTGCAGTAGTCTACAACCCGTGATTAACCCTGCCCCACTGACAGTTCCCTGGCATGTGCAGATGCCTCCAGGTGGCCAGAAGAGACATCAGGCTCCTTGGCAGCATTCCCAAAAAGGCCACAGGACAAATGGGAACATCACTCTCACTCACCCAGCCAGGCTGTCCCACAGACTCTGAATTTGGGCATTGCAGGGATCAATCCAACAGATCACCTGCACTTCTCCAAAGCCTGAGCAGAGCTTTGCTGAGAGTTCAGCACTGCCCACAGTGCCCGGGGCTGACACTGAGCGAGCCCTGCATGGGCTGCTGCCCCAGCACCATCCAAGGCTGCCTGGCTGGCACAGCAGGAGCTGGTCCCACTGCCAGGGGTTTATCCCGTCCCTGGAGGAGCTCTTGGAGCCCTGAGAGGAGCACACGGCACTGAGCACGGGCTGCTGAACTTCCATGTCCTTGTTCGTGACACTCTGGGACAGGCTCGGATCAACGGGCCAGAATGATCTGAGCAGGGCAGATGCTGGTTTTATCCACACCTGGGCCAAACAGCACCGTAGGAAAAGTATCACTGGCAGCTGTTCTTGGTTTGGCCATTTTTATGGTGAGGAATACATTTGTATCCCAATTCAGCTTTATTTGACTGTGCAGTTTCTGGGAGCACAAAATTATTTTCACAAACATAAGAAAATTGTATGACTGTAATTTTAAGTGCACATAAAGCTAAATGTAAACAATCCTTATATTAGATAGGAGTTGCCTGCCTTAAAGAACCTATGACTTTGCACCTATTATTTCACTGATTTTGTATCTTTCAGAGGAAGCAGCACAGTTCATTTGAACGAAGCCCTTCCTTACACTTAAGAGAAAAAACAAGTTGTATGAGAGCTCTGCCAGCTGTGAATGCATGAAGAATTGTACTGCTATGGAAAGTGTACACTATTTAACTACATTTTTAGGAGAAGAGCTAGTATATAAATTCATTAATGAAGGAAAGTACCGGAATTTGAATTTTTCTTGTATAATATCAATTTCCCAATAGGTTTTGTGACTGTATTTTTCCCTGTATGCAGACTTCCCTGGCAGTGACATCTGTGCTGAGTGCTGGATTGGATAGCTGGGTCTGGGGAGATGCCTTTAGTTCATGGCACACACAGGTCTCAAGAGGGTGTCCGGGTGTCCCTGTGCTCTGGCACCAGCTGAGGTGTGCAGCACTTCTAGGGCTGCCTCCAGGTGTGATGAGCTCGAGTTAAAGCTGTGCCTTCTGCTGAGCAGCTGCTGCCACCTGACAAGGAACAGCTTGGCCTAATATAATAAACAGAGGCATCTACATTTCTTACTAATCCCAGGGTCTGATAGAATGGTTCTTCATCCTGCTGTGATCACTGAATCACAGGGTTAATTTCTACAAATGTCCCACTTTGTCTGCTTTATCCCTGCCAGCTCCATGAGCCTCGATATCCTGCTGCTCAACTTCCTTGAGAAAAACTGTCCTTCCTTGGAACAAGGTTCTTCACTAACAGTTTGACTCAAAAGTTGCTCACTGATGTCTCTCTGATTCCCAAGTTATTTCAGATCTACAGCTGCCTTTTAGGGATATACCCTGCTGCTCATTTGATTTCTGAGGGATCTTCTTTTACTATTTTCAGGATTGAGCTAGAAGAAGCAAGTCAAGGTTCAAGGGAAGGACTTGTGTTTCCTACTTCATCCAGGGTCATTTAATTTGAAAAGTTTTAGACTTGGATTTTGAACAGTGAATTGTCTTTGGGCCAGATTTAAAAATCTCTCAACACACTCATGTTTTCAACATGCAAGCTTTTACACTCAGATTAGTCTCTTTCACTGAATGTTAGTAAAAAATTGAATGGGTGATGAGCCCTCCATTTAGTGTTTTTCCTTAATGAAAATTCCATAGTGATGCTGAATAAAGTGCTTGATTTGGATACTCCTGGAAACTCCATGCTTTCTTTCTCCCCTTCCTTCCTTCAATGTATGGAATACCAACATTTATGTCATGAGAGTTTTTCCCCATGTGTTTGTTTGAAGATCATGCATGTAGTAATGTTAAAATCATCTGATATAGAATCATTTTCCCACATACTTAATTTTTGCCTCCAACTGCATCCCACCTAGACATCTTTTTCACCTACTTCCACTCTGATAATTGACCAGTCTTTTCTCTCTTGGATCACTAATTTGTCCAAATAAGACTAAAATGCAATGATCCCTTGAAACATGGTCATCTAGTCACTATAGTTCGTATTTCCCCACTTATTAGGTATCAGGACTTAATTCTGACATGTAATAAATAGTATTTCAGCTTGAAGAGGCAGAGGACATGAATTCAATTGAAATCAGTGCATTAATTTTGTCTTCAGATTCTTCATGAACTGTTTCAAGTTTGGATGAACAATTAATGCATCAGTGACTTTAACAGACAGGGAAAAGATGATGATGAGTAAGCAAATAATGGCTTGCTTCAGCACACAGCAGGCTGAAGTTTAAAAAGTGAATTTCATCATGTTTTGGAGGTTTTGAAGAAGAAAAGGGAGAATAAAAATCTTTAAACCTTTGCAAGTCTCCTACATAATTATGCCAGTGTTAATGTGAGAATCTACAGAGTATCCTGCTTAATGATATACGTAGGTGTGGAGGTTTTTTATTCATTCATGGGTATATTTGTGGAAATAATCATAGATAAATGACTTTTTTCTAACCCTTTACAGGAATATTTGCATCTCATGTACATTCATGCTCTAAACTCTATGTGCTGTGGAAAGAACACTAGTGCTTAGATAGCATGGTTTCCTTCCAGAAAACTCTTTTTTCCTATTGATTTGAAACTTGTGCCCTGTTCTGCCTGGGTCAGCACAGCAGTGCCACTCTGTCTCCAGATGGAAGTTGTCTTTCCCTTTCTTCATCCTGTTCTGAAATCACCTTGAATTCCTGCCTCCCACAGCTCTGCCCACTGACAAATAAGTGCAGCACCAGTCCATTGTCTCCATACCTGTGCATTATTTGATGCCATTCTACAGAACCTGGTGGAGATGTGTGGGCTGTGAAAGTATTCAAGGATTTCTGTATTTTCACACCTGAATATTGTCACAAATTTAATAATGCCTCTTCTGCCTAATGCAAACTGTTTAAATTCATATGAAGTTCAAAAAACACACCTATAATTATTATAATAAAAAATTTAATTTTGCCACAATACTTGCTTCAAATGTGCACAATTTCATATTAGAGGTACTGGGCTTCCACCTCGTACTGAAATATTTTAATTCAAAGGATAAACCAAGAGGCTTGAAGAAAAGAATGGACCAGATGAAAGCCTCTCTAAATACCATACAAGTCCAAAATGAGCAAAGGAGTTATCAACAGTGAAATTTCTTTATTTTTCAAGTTCAATACTAACTTCTTTCTACTTCTAAAACTTCCTATACTTCTTCCATCTAATCCTACATTTTCAACAAATAATCAACTGCTCAGTTCCAATGTAAACTACAGTTCTATATTAACCTATATAATCCT
Organism: Erithacus rubecula; assembly: GCF_903797595.1. Lineage (NCBI taxonomy): Eukaryota > Metazoa > Chordata > Aves > Passeriformes > Muscicapidae > Erithacus > Erithacus rubecula. The sequence goes on along the minus strand of NW_027635486.1, from coordinate 9,477 downwards.
AAAAGCCTAATCTCAAATTTGAAAGAAAAATCCAGATGTCACTGGTTTTTATGGCTGAAGCAGATGTGTGGTGCCAGGACTCCACTTATTGCTTGTCAAATTCAGATATTCGGCTCTGAATATGGGACAGCTTTTTGTGGAGGTACTGGCACCTGCTCTTCATTTCAGAGTAGCTGGGGCTACCCTGTGAAGGAGAAAGCAAAAGAAAATTAGGGCATGCAAACATTTCTGCAGAGTTTAGAATCTGATGTCCTTTGCTTTAAAAAAGCCTTGAGCCACACTCAGCAGTAACCATGGCCCTGCAGGTCTGGTGCCACACATACCTGCTGTAACTGCTGATACTCTGTCAGGATTCGATGAAGCAGCATCTTCAAAAAGAAAAAAAAAAAAAAAAAGAAGAACGTTTCACTCCAACCATAAAATGCAAACCTATGCAAAACACTAAAAGAGCCCTCAGTTTGACTGTAGAGATTTTCTTCCCTGTGAGCCACCACTCTTCTGGGAGCTTGGCAAAAACCAATCCCCAGCTCCAGCATCCCCCAAGATCTGCAATTAAGCCTCTCAATAGGGAACAGAAGGAGCACATGCTCCAAGACTCTGCTTGGGACACACCTCACCTTACTCTTTGTTCACAGTAAGCTCAAACAGGGTGTTTTGGGCAGGGTCTCACAAAAATCAGACCCAGCCCAAGCAGTGTCTGAGCACATATGCCAATGCTGCAGTTTCCCTTTGTCTCACTGAGCAGCTCCAGGGAATCCAAGTCATTGCTGGGATGAAACACACTCCTCACAGTTTTATCTTTCTTTACCTTATAGGCTTCAGAGCCTGGAATCAGACTCTTCCATTGCTCATAAAACTGTGTAAAATCTTTGTTGATCTTATCAATCTGAAAATGTAAATTCCTGTATTCCTCATACTCTGCATTGAAGTCATCCTTGTAGTGCTGGCGTTGCTCCAAGGAGACTATGGCACTGTATTTTCTAAAGGAAAAAAATGGATCATTTTTCTGTGAGTGAACTCTAAGAGAACATTCTAATGTGTTCCTATTCCATAAAGCACATGTGTAGTTTTGCACCAACCACGTGGCAAATGTCAAACAGAGACTCCCAAGGTTCGAGTTAGTTGCTCTGGGACTGACTGTTTCTACAGGCAAGTTCTTTGCTTTAAGAGGATGTAGTCAGGTCACTCCAGAAATCTGCCACATTTCTATGACACTTAGTTACTAATAGTTTATATTGTAGAGGTTTTCTTCATTAGCAAGTGAAGCACATTTAGAAAATATTGGCACTTCTTTCAAATATCAAATGACCAACAAAGACCACAACTTCAGGAAGAGAATAAACATAGCTAAGCTATATTATCTTTCTATATAGGAAAAACTTTTAAATATACATTTACTTTTGAGAACCCATCTGAAATACATTTTTGGCAGGAACTGAATTTATGGTTCTGGTTACACAGAGTTGAACTTATGAGCTCCATTGATGTCTGCCTGTCTAACAGCAAAGCAGAGTTCATGATAATATTTGATTCTTCTAGTGGACAGCATTTACAAAACTGAGCCTTGAACTGAGGTGCTTGTAATGCAGCCATTAAAAACAAACTCTGTATAAGTCTGAAAGTGCAACTACAAAACACAAACCACATCAGCTCCTAACGAGGGTAAAACTCATTAATGCCTGAAGCCTCTGATGGGTGAAAAATTTTCTTCATTCCCTTCTCATTCAAATAAAAATGAGTGAGGTTTACCAAGCTCGTGATACAAATCCAAGAAGAAGTGTCAATGAGAATAATAGACACCACTTCCCAACACTGACACACCAATGCTTCTGCTCCTCCTGGCCTGCACACCAGCTTCTTTTGAATGACAAAAACTCCCTCACACGGGAAAAAATCCTTGTAAACACCCTGAGATTAATTGCTACAAGCAGTAAATCATTAACAAGTTGAAATTCAGTACCAGGACAGAGAGCAGCTTGTGCCAGGGATGCATCCCAGGCCAGATGCACCTGACTGCTGTGCTGGTGTGTTCTGAAATCCACAGATGTCTTTCAACATCTGGGGAGGTACTAGAGAAGAAATAGCCTGGACTTCTGGGTTCTGCCCAGTGACATTTCCTGGCAAGAGTCCTTGCACAGGCCTCACTCAGCTGCTCCCCTGCAGGACCACCTTGCCCTCAGCCTTCCCACGGAGCATCCCTGGCTGTATCCAATGTGACCCAGGGCCCTGCAGTGCCTGCTCCAAAGGGCACAGCTGCCCCAGAGCCCCAGGGCTGCAGGAGGCCTGGGTGCCCTTGCCAACATCACTGCTCTGACAGCAGCTGGCAGCCATTCCAGTGTTTGATACCACACACACACAGTTCTGCCTCCCCTCCTGCACTGCAAATACAAGGGGGGGATGCAGCACCACTGCTGCAGCTGACCCTGAGCAACTGCACTGCAGGAAGGGAGGGCCAGCCCAGCCTGAACCCACCTCGGTGTTCATTTCAGCTCTTAGCCAAGGAGGGCCAGCAAAACCTTCTCAACATCATCCTTTCAAAACTGGGAAGAGCTTCACAGGGCACCCACTGCGAGTGGCAAGGCTCAACTGCTCTTTCACTCACCTCAAGTAGTCTGCTTGGGTGTTTGTGGCAGAGCATGTGGAGACAATGGAAGTTTGTTTTCCTTCTCCTGCAGAAAAGCAGAATTTTGACACTCTTCATCAGGAGATCTTTCAAAAGCCAAAAAATACCCACTGGATGGTCTTGTAAAAGTCCTTCAGAGCTTTGTTCTCACAGTAAATTACTCAAAAAAGCTCCAAAAATCAATAATGGGGCACACAGAATTTTCTCTCCAGTAGCCAGTTCTGGGCTGTAGAAAGAAGGCATGGCCACTTTTCTCTACTGCACTACCATGGTGTAAAGCCCAGCTCAGCTTTTCTGTTTTGAATGCATGAGGTGGCATCTCTACAGCCATTCCAGTCATGCAGCAGCAGATGCAGTTTCACAAAAGACAACAGCTTGAGATAGACAGAGGGGGAGAGAGAGTGATGAACATGGAGGTTCTAAAAAGAAATAGAGAAAAAAGCTGGAGTTCTTCTCATGCCATGTTTTTATGGCCACTTCCTTGTCCATTCCAGAGGCCCAAAGTTCCCATGAAACAAAGTTTGGATGCAAAATTTCTGCACTCTCGTCAGCAGGAGAGTCACAGTATGTTCAATACAACCTGTAAGAACATCTTTGCTGTGTACATTTCATTTCCAAAAGTGCATTTGCTCTCATGGCTCAGTCAGCACAAAAGCTGCAGCCTAAGCCCCAACTTGAAACACAGTCCAGATTTTTCCTTCACCAGCTGCTCTGAATTTTGTGGCTCCTGAAGAACAATGCTCACATGTTTTTAGACTCAAGCAAGAATCTTTTTCTTGCTGTAGAGACTGTGTGTAAGGAAAAGACACTTGCATCCCTTCCAGCCCGAGATCTAAGAGCAGCTGTGACCATCTGTACCTGTGGGTACTCAAATCTTGGGCAGTATAAAGGTGGTACCTCCAGAGCCACCTGGGGACCCCCACCACTGACAAGACCAAGGGTGAAGATGGACTGGCTGTACCACAGAGAATCCATGTGGTGGTGATGATTTCATACCTAATGTTTCTCTCTTCTCTACACCCCACCTCTCCTCTCTTATTCCTTTCTATCTCTCTGGGTTGCATTTACTGTTAATAACATCTGTACAATTGAAAAGGATCTCACTTGTTGCCTAATTTGGGTAGGAGCTCCTCTGAATAACCAAATCTTTACACCACAGTTCTCCAGGGAGGAGTTAGGAAAAGCAGCATATTAATACCTTCATCGAAATCCAAAGGATGTGACTGCTTCAGCCTTCCCAATTCATTTTTCTCCCCGTTTGAATTGGAGATCTCCATCTGCTCCATGGCAGGCTCTGGGACTCTAGAACTCTGGAACTTGTTGTTCTGGTGCACCTCATGGGTGCAGGGGGAAATGGAGCCAACCCTTGGAGACATGTTCTGATTACAAAGGGCTGTGGAAGGCAGCACCCAGGAGGAAGAGAGACCTCCAGCTGCTGGCTGGACGTGACTGGTGAACTGCTGGTGACCAATTCGCCTCTTCTTGCTCAGCACAGGACTGGTGAAGTCAGAAGCCAGAGGCCGTTTCTGCATCAATAACAAAATAATTAATTCATTAATCTATGATCAGGATCAGGATTTGCTCCCATTTGTAAAATAGCAGCATTTCTGAAGTGCCAATGGTTAAAAACAAATTTTCCTTAAATAAAAAGATCATTCATGCTCTATGTCATTTCTACTTTCTCATCAAGACTTCAAGTTTGTAGCTAAAAGGCTTTGGTAGAAAGACACTCCCTTCAGCAGCTCTATCTAAGGCTTCCCCAAAATGGGGAGGTCCAGTTGTTTTTTTCTAGCTCCCAATTCATGCTTGTACACAGCTCTTGCTGTCACACATACACATATGATTTACTAAAGAGTCTGTTTTAGCTGTCTCCCTGTTAAAGACAAGATCAGTGCATCACTGACACAACCCAGGAGTACAGGGTGTGCTGGTTGGTTGTGAATTCTCATCAGGATGATGAAAAAAGACATCAGTCACATGTCAGGATAATCTTGTGCTTTTAGGTGCAGTTGCCTTCACTCCAGCAGCCACTCCACTCTTTAAACTCAAAAGCTGATGGCTAAAATATTCTTTACTTTATACAAGAGACTTTCACAAGTGGTGACTTATGAGCTCTTCCATTTTCTTCAGTTCACTTCCATCTCTCAGCTCCTCCCAAGGACCTTCTCAAAGGTGCTGGCTCACATGGCACAACACACGGCCACAAGCTCCTCACTCCCACAGCAAAATCCAGGACTGAGGATTGAGTAGAACAGGACAGCCATGCTGTTCCCAGGCAGGGCAAAGGAGGAGCAAAATTAAGGCAGAGAAGGGAGTGAGGGAATATCACACTTCCCTAGATCCTGTGCTGGTCCTGTCACATGGATCATGTAGATCTGGAGTAAACAATGAGAATGAAAGCAAGAGAGAGAGAAAAGGAAGCCAGAGGGCCCCATCTGCCCCACCCTTTTATGTACAGCAGCCTCTTATGTACAGTAGTCTTTTGTCCCAGTTTTGTCATGCATGCAGAGCCAGCCTTTGAGTCCTTCTGCAGGGAATGAGTTGAGAGTGGGGACTGAGCTCAAGTCTCCAGGCAGAGCAGAAAGTTGGCTCAGGACAGTGCTGCTGCACCCCTGCAGGATCCTCTCTTCTGATCACAACCTTCCTGCCAAAGCAGTCAGAATGCCTGAGGCACAACATGCTTTGGCCTGGTCGTGCACATGCACATCACAGCTTTTACACCATCAGCAGAGGGCCAAACCTTAATACACAATAGAGAATGTTAAAAATGCAGCAAATACCTGAGCAGGTCTTGCTGGAGCATGTGTCTCAGAAGGTCCTGGAGATGGTGCTTGCCTGGTGCTGGTGGGGTTCTGAGATGGAGTTGATTTGCTGTGAGGGTGGTGAAACATTTCATGTTCCAAGGCCTCAATATCAACAGTCATAGTTCTTTTGTTTCAGGTTATACAGACATTCAGTGTCAGGAGCCAAGGAAACAGCATGAAGCTGATTTGAGGGAGCTTTAGGCTGGATATCAGGAAAACATTCTTGCCCCAGAGAGCGCCCAAGCTCTGGAACAGGCTCTCGTGGCCCCTGGTCACTGTAGCAGGAGCTCAGAAGCATTTGGACAACAGTCTTGGGCACAGGGTGTGATTCTTGTGGTGTCCTGTGCAGGGCCAGGGAGTTGGACTGCAGGACCCTGATGGGTTGCTGCTGACTCAGTATATTCTAACAAGTGAGGCTTCATCTCCCAGGGTGTTTGTTCTGAAGAGTCTCTTCTCCTTCCTCTAAAGACTGAACTTACCTAGCAAGTATCACCTTCAACTTCTCCCTATCCATTTCAGTGTAGCCAGGCCAATCAGTCTGAAGGGTCTGAAACAGATGTTCCTTCAGACTGAAGGAATTATCCTTTAGATTCAGGTTGGCTACCTACAGGCAGACATTTCAGAAAACAAACCTTTATTATGGTTGCTAAATGCAAACTACAGAAATCCAACTGGTTCTTAACAGCTCTTTGTGAGCACGCAACTGGAACTGAACAATATCCTTTGATACAGAGATGATTTATTCCTCTATCACATGAGTTTTAAGCTGAATCAAAGTATCACTGATTGGAAACAACCAAGTATCTCTATTCATATCTCGTAAGTATTTCTTTCAAAACAACATTTAGTGCCACAATGTGTAAGCAGAGCTGGTCAGGCCCAGTGTCCCTCCCTCTTCATGTGGCAGAGCCAGGGTTCATTCCTGCAGAGTCCTTCTATGAGAAAGTCGTGCTCTTGTCTTGTTCTATTCCTTTGACAGTAAATGAGGTTCATATCTTTCTCAAGAGAAATACAAAATCTACTCAAAAAGGTAAAATGAGGTAGTAAAACCTCAAGACCACTGATACGAAGTGTGCTGGTTTAGACTTCATCACCTGACACTGCTGAGAGTTCCTGCTGAGATGGAGACAGGAAAATCTCCATCAATTTGACTGCTATAACACATTAAATAACTCAACAACACACCACCATCATCTCTCAAAATCTGCCCTTTTTCTTTCTTTGAAAACATAATAAACACTGATATTGCACTGGTGGTCTCTGTTGATGTCTGTCTCTCATTATAAAAAATGCAAAGTAACAAATATACCCAGAATCAAGAATTCATGTCTTAAAACCAGAACTAAGATTGTGTTGGAAAGGGAAGCAAGTATGTGAATCCATTTAAGAAGCAACTCTGTGCATCCAAAACTGTGTCCATCTGAATTATCCCCCTGGACGTTGCTCATAGCAAAAGAGGAAATATTCTGATGATCTATGAATGTTTGCATAATTCAACAACAGCCATGTTGAACAGGAAATATTTTAAAAGGAAAGTTTCTTATTTAAACAGTGGAGGAACAAGTAAAATTAAGGATAAAAGAACAACGTGTTGGAAGAAAATTGCTGGAGCCAAACTGCACAATCTCACCTGCTGGAGGATCTTGCCAAGGGTTCCCTTGTCCTTTTGCATGACTCCATCTCTCTGCAAGCGGGCAAGTAACTCTGGCTTCTTGTACGTCCTCAGAGCAAGCAAATGAATCACCCTGTCCCTGTAGGGTCGGCGATAAACAGCAGTGCAAGGACTCTCTTCACTCTCTGCTGGCTTCATGGCTTTTTCCTTCTTCTCAGGTGCACAATGTGAAATGTTTGGTTGGGCTCTTATGATGTCTACTTGTTTTCCCAAAGGAAACGAAAACAGAAAAAGGAATGTCATAAGGGGAGTTTGGGAGAAGGCAAGCAAGTTGATTTAAAATTATGATGGAATTCTTTGAGACAGAGCTGAACTTGCATATCCTTGTGGATCACTGTGAGGTCAGAATATTCTCTGATTCTGTAACAAAGCCCAATCCCTGACTGGCACTACGTGGAGCATGTTGCAAGGGCACCCTCTACCCTACCAGCAACCAGACCTGTCTCACCTGAGTTCCTCTGTGCCAGGCCAAAGCAAAATTTGCCAGCCCCAGTTCCACAATTGTCTCACTACTGCCACTCTTCAATATCAATTGCTGAATGTGAAGTATTCCCTTAGGATCTATGCAAACTCTCACCAAGAATCACAGAAATCATCATTCACATGTGAAACAGCACATCCCTAATGAGAAATTTGTGGTTTTAATTTTGTCTCTCCAAAAAGACACAACACTGTCCCCTTAAAATGCTCTGCACTAAGCTAAGGCAGAGCAAGAGCTGCACTTTCAGTGAGTGACCATCACTGAGCCTCCAATGCAGCCAAGAGTTCAAGGAGAAAGCCATCCTTTCCCAATTGCTGGAATTTATAGGCAAGGGCTTCCCTTGAAATCCAATGCCTCAGTACAACTGAATTGGCTGGAGCTTAGTTTACGAACTAGGTGAGAGTGGTTCCCAAAAAGATCACAAGGTTTGGGCAGCACTCCAGGCTGGGATTTATCTGGTACTAAGGAAGCACATGCTGGAGTGAGCTCCAAGAAGAATTTCAACTGCAAAAGCTGAATTTTGACTCGAACAGGCACCAAAACCCTTTGTGTTTTCCTCAGCTCTAGATGCAATTGTTTGCATAGGTGTGAAATGGAAACAGTTTACCTCAGGTTACTCAGATGTAACAAAATTTGGATTGTGTCCTGAACTCATTATTTAGTCTAGAATGTGCCACCTTGGAGCTCAAACATCGCTACAATGTCTACTGGCATAAGCATACTTTTTAACAAAAACAACCTACTGCCATCCAACTGCTTCATTCTGAAAACAAAATTGGCTGGCAGGGAAGCTAAAAAGGTATTCATCTGAAATTTGCCTGAACTTTTAATGCAATTGAAGTATTCACTTGCAAAGATCGCAAAAGAAATATTCAACAGTCTTCTAGAAATCCCTCAATTTTTTGCTTGTGAGAATGTCACTTGTGACTTGTGCTTGTGAGAGTGTCATTTGCACGAAGTGCTGCCTCAGCACAATTCCACTAATGTTTCTGTTTCAGTCATCAGCAGTGGCAGAGCTTAGGACAGGGACTGGGCATGAAGGGGAACTGGGAGTCACCTGAACTTTGCATCCTTTTATGTCAGCTTCATGAATGAGTTTGCTCTAAGAGCATCCGTGCATTTATAAAAGAATGGGAACAAATCACGTAAGGTGCCAAACACATCAACTTGGATTATTATGCAGCTTCTCATTGCTTGTTTAGCCTACATTTTCTCCTGGTTACTGAATTTAAATAACTTTGCAATTAATTGTTTAATTAATCATAGGCAGTGTGTTCATCTTAACCATTGTAATTTTCTGCCTTACAAAGTAAGTAGCTAGGTGTCTTTTGGCAATCTATTGTCAGAGTTGGATTGTTAGATCCCCAAAGTTTTCATTTTTCTAAACTAACCCTGATAACATTCGATAAAAACAGCCTGAAGGCTTCAAAATCTGGATACCTTGAATCTAAACTTCAAGCCCTCCAAGAACACATTGGAATGGCCAGAACATAAAGAAGAAACTAATAAATAAATTTCAGCCTCACAGGTCAAAAGAACTTTTGTGGGGGAAAAAACTAAAAACAGACTGAAAAAAAGGGACTAATTTGCATGAGAAGGGAGAAATCAACATCCAATACAAGAGAGAACAATAAGTAGTAAATGAGGAGTGTGTATCATTTAGAACCAATGGACAGGAATTTCTGTTTGCTGAAAATATATCAGTAAGTGTAAATGCTTAGAAAGTGGCATGTATGTGGCTGGAGCTCTCCCCTATGCAGCAGAGCTGGCAATAAAATAATGTCTACTTCCAATACTAAAAAAATAACTGCTCCTGGGTTTCATTTATCCTTACATTCTTGGTGACCCTGGTCTAAATATGGAGCAATGAGGAGTGCACTCATTTTGAGCAAGAGCC